>NC_056725.1:1090194013-1090265109 GCF_019279795.1 Protopterus annectens | reverse complement strand
TGTCAAACATGTCACACCCATTATGCATTGGATATCATCACCATATATGTGTGTCGCCTCATTGCAGTGTTCATACTCCATGTAAATGCTGTCTTGCTGTGGGCATGTCTATCTGCCTGCACTTGTGTTCTTACGTATCTGCACATGCCTCGATGTGTCCACGTACTACTGTTGACCTGGATGCTGTGTATATGTCACATATCAACACAGACGGAATGGACTTGAGCAGTGACAATGCACACATACGCATGGACACCTGTACATGCATGAGTTTTGCCATATACATCTACACAGCACTGTACAACTGTTCAACATCCTGACACGGATCGCCTGTATTACACATGTGATAGACATGGGACAATGGATAGTCAGACGACATTCGCAGGGTTGGTCATCAACCATAGCATGTGTGGGCATGGTTTCCACGCTGTTACAGATGGCCATTGTGCCACCGCAAGCTGCATCAGTGCCAGATTACTGATCCAGTCAGTTGATAGTACATCTACCATGCGGCCATCACACCATGTATGACTGGGATGACATCTGCAGCTTTGATGGACAGGCTTTCATGGTATGGCGGGAGTATGTCACATGTATGGCACAGGAATCTGTCCAGCCTGTGGTGATCCTAGTATTGGAACGGTGGCTGTCCATGACATATGTCATATAGATCAGGATATGGACATGTAGCATGTCCATCATCATGGTGTAGCAAATGTCCTTCTGCAAGGTAGACGGCATGCTGCATAGTGGAGGTGTGGATTGTGAAGGCTGTTCTCGCACATCCATACATAGCCATTGCCCCTTACAGGTGGTATGTGATCCAATACTGGTCACCACAGTGCTGTATATGCCTGGCCAGTGATCTCCGTGCTCAAGGATGGCACCCTGACATGACATGGGTACCCCAGATGACTACCTAAGGGGCCTGAGACGTCACCATGTTGGGGTGCACTGCACAGCACCATCCCTTGCTACACAGTGTGCATAATGTTGACCACAGCCTAGGTAGCAGTTTATGGGTACAGGGTGTTCACCTAGCGGTGACACTGCTGGTATCATCCATCAGACTGTGCACATATGTGACACACCTCACACACACAGCCCATTCTGTATGTTGTTCACATCACTGACACAGCTAAACTGATAGGTCATGGCCATTCACAGCCCTCACATACACAGATGCCTAACATTTGTCTGTGTGGTATGGGCTACAATGAGGGTGGGTACAACACATTAACCCTGTTCTACTGTATCTGGCACAGATGTGCTGTGCACATGTCACTGTTTCACCTTTGTAGTTGTGGGTCTGTCAACAGGCCACTGGTGGAACACACCTGTGACATGCAAAGGTATTTGTAATCAGATATCCTTGCTATCTTGTACATCTGTACTGCTAACATCTACAGTGCTAATGGTTCATGGACATGCACACCATACTCAGCAGGGTTATAGTGCGGTGCCACCCTAAATGACTGTCATCATCTCTTGTGGGTTGATATTATCCAACACCCTATCTGTATTGTATGGTCATGTTAGGCCCTTGTTCGAACATGTGAGCATGTCATGAGCTACTGATTACTATAGCGCCCATTCCACACCACTTCCCACAGGTACACTGGCTGTCCTACACTTCCCAGCTTGCTTAAGGTACGACAGCTGTTGTACACACATAATGCACATATCCTGTGGGACATGGTTGTATATGCAGGCATGTCCAACTGTCACATACCAGTGCTACTGCCTGTCTATATGAGGGATATGTCGCATGTGGCAATAGAGCAATTGTGTCATGTACACATTCAATGCTCACTTCCCAACATACGGCACTACAGCCTGTAGGGGATGCACGCCTGCAGCTGCTGTGCTGGGCCATAGCTCTCAGGTGTACCTCATTAGGGGGACATACCTCATTTGGGGTTTTAAAAGGTGCATGTTCCTCAAGGTTCCACATTGGAAGGGTACGTCACACATTCATTGTTGTACATAGTTGCCATGGCTAGATAGATGAGAATCATATTAATTCATTGGAATATCTGTTTTATACATAAGACTATTTTAGCCATCATATGCCCTTCCTAGTTGACGCTGTTAGTAAGCCAGTTGTAAGTGTTCCATGTTTCGCCCATTTGTCACACTGTATGAGGGTTAATGTCGTCATTTTGGGCACAGGAGGATGACAGTTATGGCTGGGGGTAATGCTATCGCTAACCCTGACTGCACCTGACAGTCATTTGGGGATGTGTATCATTCGCAACACACCCCACCCATCACATTGTCTTGCATAATTTACACCACTGGCCACACCTACGAGGAGAACCTGTGCAGTACGTCTCCATACTCACTGTAGGCACCAGAGGTAGCCCCCATCATGGAAGACAACATCACCAGCTTATAGCCCACAGACTCATGTGTGCCCACCACATACAGCCAATAGTGTGTTATAACATTCACAACACACCAGTCATAGCTGACTCTGTAGGGTGTCATACTGCAGTTCCACACAGCAGGCTACACAAGGCGTTAGTCGCTTACATGTTGCTGTCGGGTAACTGCTTCTGCAACATAACCTATGCACCCATGCCACACCTCACCAGGTATGATATGTCTGTCATTCGCCATGTTAGTGTGACTGCCCTGTGATGCCACTTCACAGACTACGTGGTGCAGGGACATGCAATAGCTCACCAGTCTTATAGCCCTGAGGGTGTGGGCTCAGCCCTGGGGAGCATTTTGCATCGTCCGACACGATACCACTGTACAGTGACCAACTGTGTCACTGCAACAGTTGCCTATGCTCCTATTGTCATTCCACAAGCATGTGGTATCTGTCTGCTATGACTGTCCTGGTCAAACATAATGCTGTGGCACAGATGACTTGCACCTGTTGGCCCTGGGAGTACCTGCTAGGCTCTTGCTGCTTCCATACTGCCTGTCCTGCACAGCTTCCAATAACTGTCACCGCAGGGTGGTAACTGGCATGCGACATAGGGTCATGTGACACCTTGCTTGCATCTTTCTCTGTGACACACGCAGGCAAGGCACACCTTATAATGCACCACTCCAACATCTCTGCCGTGACTGGGATCTGCCTGTAGGCTCTACAGAGCACACCTGCAATGACAGGTTATAGACGGACCATACCTTCCATGCGCATACCTGGACTGGCACACCCACAGCTGAGGGGTTCCCATATCCCCCTATGTTGTCACACATCCTGGCAAGTTGCTTAGCACAATGCATCAGAGGTGCTCCATGTGCAACTAACTGTGTCCTGGACTGCTATACACATTGTAACAAGCGACAGAGTCAACATCATACCCCACAGGTAACATACCTTCTATGGTGGTATAGTGGACAGTGGGCCTCAGCTACTACTGATGTGTGACTGACACTACCCCACACTTCACTGGGATAGCCACTCATGTACCGACACATCCATGAGTCATACCCTCCACTCAGCTGGATCAACACATACACACCACCTCCAGGACCTACATTACCCTTGGCATGGACACTACCACCATGTGACTGATGTTACACACCTGGGGTTATCCCCTCATTGGTGAATTCCAAACATATGCTAATCTACCATGTTAGCCACATCCTGGAAACACACCCATCACAGCATACACAGTACATGTGTACTACTACACCTACTACAGACGTCTGCTGACAGCGGTTGTTGACATCATGACACCCGTGCAGATGGACAATGCACATACAAATGCTGATACATACCCCAGTGCACTTAATTAGCATGTACACAACTGCATGGATCATGCTATTCCACACAGAGCCATGATGGTACACACCAGATAACAGACGCCACTCTGGTGGTCATGTTCCATGGACATATGATGTACAACAACAGGTGTAGGCTGTTGCACAGTGGTGTACATTCCCATGTGTGGGGTGGCTCACTGGTCAGCCGTGGTGGGGCCACAGGGTTCCTCATCACATACTCCCAGACTAGCTACGTAAACATGACTGCCAGACATTTTGGGGTGTACCACCAGGCATTATGGTGGTATGTCAGTATTCGATGGCAACACCCACATCTGCTGTCACATACAACAGTTACTCAGGAACATTGCAGACCCAGGTATTGTTGGCAACATGCTGGAGGATGGATTCAATGCTGACAGTACACTCTCTCACTCACTACAGGGCTGCAATCCATACATGAACATTGTGGTGTCCCTGTGGTCACACCTACACAGTACTGACCTATACTCTATGTGCCCTGGGACACTGGCCCCATGTCACCTTCCAACGCCCCAGGCTGTGATGCCCACCAACCTCTGAATTACATGTCTCACCACTAGGCCACCATATTCAGTAATAGCCTTGTTTCAGACATTGTAGACCATGAATGGCACATACAGCATTTATCACACTACACACAGGTGGCACTGCATTGCACAAGTGGGACTATAGTCCCACACACCTGACTGGACTGTTCTGCGTGGCTATGGGGCACATCATCAGGGACGTCATTCTCAGAGACATTGTTGGGCTCGTCCTCTGCTGCCACCCAGTTTGGGCTTGTTAAGGCCAGAGCATGGCCCCTACCCATGGTGGACTCCTTTCATACAGTTACCAGGGCAGTTGCTGATGGTACGGGAGTCCACACATCCTACATTATCCTCTCATTGCCTTTCAGCACCATTCCCCATTCTGGTATTGACAACATACACATCCACCTGCACATCGTGCCTCTGTGTCTCACGATGTTATGCTATGTGGCTCATGGACAGGACACACAGTGAGGCCAGCATACCATAGTACCTACTACATGTCGGGTACTTTGGCATACCATGGTCCTCAGTCATAGGGCCCTTCATGTTATGTATATGCTTCCCTGTGGAACAGGCTGGCACAGGGGACTTTCCCTGCCTGGCTTTAGAACCCCTACATACCAAGTGCCATGATTGCTCCACCAGCTGATACTGACTCCAACCATACAGATGTCGCTGTGACAGATATATAATATGACTATCATGGCAGCAAGCTGCATGACACAAGGTGCATGCACATCACCTTTGCATTACACCATTCACCCACTGACTATCACATGGATGGTGGTCCCCTACATACATATCACATTGTACATGTTTGCAGTACACACATATGTTGCATCCACTCCTGTGGTTACCGTATTGCCACTGTGGCATGGATATCCTCCTACTTGGCCACACCTATCTGTACTGGGTGTGTAACTGGTACATAGGCACCCATTGTATTTCCGAACACATGACATCTACACACATTCAAGGGTACACCACCCTATTTAGGGTGTACCTTACACAACAGCTACAGCTTTACATGCCACAACATTGACACACCATGACGTTTTCTGAGCTCCGACAGTGTCAATTTGCGGCTGCACTACGGACACCACATCTGTACACATTTGCATACTACATACTCAGGTGTGACGTCTGCTGATCAGACAAGACCCATGTCCACAACATTATTGATGGATATACTCCTCATATGCAACATAAGCAGAGGCCACTGTGAGCATGCTCATGGATATGTGCACACATGCCACAATGAGTGGGATGTGCTTCTGGGTTACATTCCCAGACCGGACACTCACCATGCTGTGGAACATAAGTCCTCAGTACATCATGCAGGGACACTCAAGCAGCACTGTTCATGTGATACCTCCCTTGGTGGTTGGGAGACACATGTAGGCCTGGGATCACTGCAGTGGCTGTACTGTGCAGTGGTGCATGTGACACCTGGCTCTGCTCTTCACAGGGCACTACCCTGGAGAGGTGCCACTAGTGTGAACACTGTAGTTGTGCTAACACATGGACTTGACAGACTGCATAGTACCCCACTATGCACCTGTGCAGCTATTACTTGTCCTTTGTGCATGGTTACTTGGTAGCCCTTCCATTTAGATTAGCTATCATGCTATTACTATGTCCCATACCTACAGGCCATATGTATCCTGTTATTGTACATACCGATAGACAGTACCTGTGGTATGCATGTTATGCCTGTTATGCTGTGTTGAATATCTGTCATATCTACCTATAATACTATACATTACACATATTTCATATAGTATCCCATGTTGCAAAGCATACTTGCTCAGCGGGACCACCTTACATATGTCACTAACGTTATTTGCCCATACACATGCGTGCTGTGACAGTAGATCAACATATACTATCCCCTGCTATGGCACGTCCTTGTTGGACATACCCTACCACTGATGGCGGGTTGTATGGCATTGTTCTGTAATGGCCTCATGTAGCATTCCTTCTGGTGTCTGTGCTATGTACCTTGTGTCCCACTGCTGGACTCACAGATTCTACAAGTGTTAGTATGCTCAGCAAGACATCACTACATAAATACCTTTCCCCACTTTATGCATTGCGGACACGTTTAATTAATGCAAACCAGGCTATACATACAGTAAAACTAATTAATACAGATCATGCTATACATAACCTTACATATCGGGCATTCTATATACCTTGTCGTCGTTACGGCATTTCGATTCTATCTCTCACAGTGTTTCCAATGTTTTTCGCATGAGCATACGGTTTGAATGTCTGGCCATCCTTATATATGTCGATACCTGAAACATGTGGATTCTTCCCGCCAATTGGTGTTCCTGAGTGACTAATTACTTGCATATCAGCTGTGCAGCTACTCCATTCACCAATTATGCAGCGACAGTGGGGTATAATTGGATTCTCCACTTCATGCTGTTTATTTGACCTACCTTCGGGGAGACAGTCTGTATTGTGTTTTGTTATGTGTAACTGCAACTGCTATGCATGGAGACAAGTATAGTTTGGATTCATGTCCCCCGTGTGTGACAGGTAGAGTATTTTGTTCAACATGTGGGTGTATCTGTCATCCCGACGTCTGATAACGGAGTATTGCAATCAATACCTGTAACATGGCTGTTTGTTCCATTATACTATGCCTGCAATTTTGCATGTCGCCTTTAATTGTGTCTCCCACACGGTATGTTGAGGGTTCTGCAGATGTAATTGACTGACTGGATGTATGTGCTGCTATTACAGTTTATATTGCTTTAGTTTCTAGTGTGGGGGATGTTGGTGGTTGTACGTAACATATACGGTTTGTGGGCCTTGCATTTCTACATAATCCGTATATATGTGTGTGGGCTCTGTCCCTGATTAGAGAGCTAACAGTTAGTAGACTTATGTTACGGGATTGTACGTTGGGCCATTGTTAATTGGTTTCTATATCGTCTGCAGGTGAGCTTGCTACTTGTATACCTCTGTAATTGCTGCAATATATCAGGGGATATGTGTAGGTGACAGCTATCCCTTGTATTTCTGTCCCAGATATTTGCAGTCATTGTGGTTGTGTTGTTAAAAGAGCCTGTTTGCCATGGGTTGTCACCTTATCATATGGTCATTGTTGGACACGTGCGGGACACAAAGCGGTGTTTACAGGCCAACACGTGGCCATGGTCAGTACACAGGTAGCACATACTTTTATCCTCACTACATACCTATTGTTGTGTGACTTTGGATACCTATCATATTGCATGTGACATTTAAGTTTCTTACATACAGGCATGACTATTAAATACGACTGTTACATTATATATGGGACATATTTATGTCCTACCATCTCGGACATTTGCCCTTTGTACTGTTTTATGTCAGGACACACCTGCCCAGGGTGGGGATGTCTCTCCTACTGTGGTACAGGTCGTAACCATATGCCCACGCCTAGCTATACCCACACCTACCATACTGGCCTGCCTCTGACTTGGCACCAACATACACATGTTGCGGACACACACACATTACAGTCACACAGAAATGCACACGGCACCTCGATGCACACTTACACAGACCACGGCACTCACAGACTCAGTTGAACACAGTACCTACGTGGACCGCGACACTGTCAGCGGTGACTAACCGTCCCTTCATATCATCATACTATTACTCATGGATGTACTGTTCCAGTACTGTGTTCTATCGGTCTTTCAGCCTTGTGGTTACGCATGTCGGTATGTTACACATTCCTTGGTTGGCGGTATCCTATTTATTTGTACCTCCATGATGTTATGAATGTCGTTGGTCTATCTATCATATTTGCAGATATCGCTGAATCCATCTATATCACGATATATCCCTCTATTGCCCTTTCTATCTGTATCACATATATGTGTACATATATATACATATATATATATATATATATATATATATATATATATATATATATATATATATATATCTATATATATATATATATATATATATATATATATATATATATATATATATATATATATATATATATATATATATATATATATATATATATATATATATATATATATATATATATATCTATATATATATATATATATATATATATATATATATATATATATATATATATATATATATATATATATATTTGGCGGGAATGACAGGCACACAGCACCACCATATGCTGTAGGACCCATGTACTGTTCAAGTGTTGGCATTCCGTGTTGCACTGGCTGTTGTGTTTACAATGTTTGAGGGCTGCCTATGTAGGAGTCACACATTGGGGCACCTATACATTATGATTTACAGGTGGTCATGTTTGTGTGCCATCCATTTTACTGTGTCTGCAGGTGGAGAGGTGTCAGTCCATAGGGGCCTACATGGTCAGAGTATGTGCTATACGTTCCCTCTTGCCAAGGCGTAGGCATATTGGGCACGCCCGCCTGCCTACTGGGGCTGGCACAGTGTGTTCATGGTCTGAATCCCTCTGTGCCTGTACTGGCCTTGGCAATTGCGGTGGGCTATGAGGGTCTTCACCATTTTGTCCCTGCTGCAGCTGCTTCCGCAGGATCATATTATGTAGCATGGCACATACTATGACGATGTGGGCACACGTGCCTGGAGAGTACTGCAAGGCTCCACCAGATGTATCCAAGCACCGGAACCGTGATTTCAGCATCCCGAACACACACTCTATGATGATTCTTGTTTGTGCGTGTGCCTCATTATGGCGTTCTTGCATGGGTGTGTGTGCATTTCTGATGGGAGTCATCATCCACGGCTCCAGTGCATAGCCAGCATCCCCCACGAGATGACCATGTGGGATGTCCCCCCTGACAAATACCTGATACAGCTGTGAGGCATGCCAGATATGGGAATCATGGTAGCTTCCAGGGCTGCCAGCACACACATCCATGATAATGCCCTGGGCATTGCACACGACCTGGCAGTTGATGGAGTGGAATCCCTTGCGGTTTATGTAGCGCATACCCTGCTCACCAGGTGGTGACTTAATTTGTAGGTGCGTGCAGTCTATCGCACCCAGTACCTCCGGGTATTGTGCCACATGGTGGAAGTGACGCATATTGCTGGCCAACTCCTGAGTTCTGGGGAAGTATATCTGCTCATTAGCATGTGGTAACATAGCATCCAGGAACTGGTGTAGTACCCTGGATGCTGATGCCTGTGAGATACCCATTATATCTCCAGTTGGCCTTTGAAAGGTACCTGTGGCCAGTATTTGCAGGCTTACACATAACTTCGTGTCCACTGGTATGGGTTCCCCTCTGTTGTTTCTGGTTCTCAGGCGGGCTGGCACAGCTCCACTATTTGCTGTAAGATGTCTCTGTCCACCCTGTAACGCTCTACTATCTCCAGGTCATGTAGCCCCTGGTAAGTTACCCTTGGTCTGAACACTCTCCTTCTCCTCCGAGGCCTGCGGTGGTTGTCGGCATCATCCTCAACAACACTGTCAGTCTCTGACATATGCTGCTGAATCACAGCTATGGCAGCTCCCAACATGTACATTTTAAAAGTTCCCCATGTGTTTACACCTATGGTGCGGTGTTTGGGAATACACAGGTGTGTGTTGGGTGCTTACACACTTTATACTATTGTGCTGTGAACACCGATGATGTCATAGGGTGTGCATGTACTTTCGTAGCTACAGATTACGTTATGTGTTTTACTGCCAGGACTACTATTGTGGTGCCTTTGGTGTTGAATTACATTTGCCTGCCGTGGATTACCTCTTGACCTTCCCTTTACATTTCTGCGCTTTGCACCTACCATTTTCTGGCGTGCATCCTGCAGCCTACTTTAATTTGTGCTTTCCTGGACCTGGCGCATCTTGCGTTATGTGTGCTACTGCCGGTCTGCTGTCGGTTTGCTTTGCTCTGCTGTGTCAGGTCTACTATCTTTGCAATCCAATATCTCCCCTCCTTTCTTTGCATTCACATGCCTCCCCTATCCTGTTTTGCAGGTTTCTGCAAGTGGGCTTGTCAGCTGCCGTCGATTGGCCTTCGTGGGTTGATTGGTGTTGATTGCTCATTAGTACTCCAATTACCCTACTTCCGCATTTCCTTCTTTTCTTCCCCTGTCCTTCCTGTTTATGCTATTGTTTGTGGCGCGTGCATCTGATTACTGGGTTTTAGGCACGTTTCCATCCTCATACACATGTGCTTTTGGCCACCATGTGTGCTCTCAGCTAAATGATTCCTCCCCACCCCTGTGCTGCAGCTTTGCTTAGCAACGGACAGGCCAGATTTGCACTGCTCCAATGTGCTTAGTGCTACGGTGGCACACCCCTCTGCTGATGTCATGTATCTCCTCTGAGCCACTCGGTGTTATACCGCTGCGCCGTATGGTACAACCTTCATCCGGCGAGGTCATTTGCGATTCAGTATTATCTGCCTCATTTGCATGACATTGACTACTAATTCATAGTTACTACGCCGAACACTATCGCAAGCCCTTAGCAACCCTTGCACCTTGGTTGTGGTGTTCCATGCCTACCATTGTGTATTATGCTGTAAACCTGATTTCTATTACATTGTGATTTTATGACATTTTTATATTATTTCTTTATGTTACAGCTTCCGCACACATGCCCTGCGGTTCTGCTGTGTGTAACTGTGGACATGACATTAAATGTTGTTATATACACATTGTGCATCTTTTCTTATGCCATTGGCTGTGTATTTTGCCACTGGCATATGTTCACGTTGTGATACCTGGGTCTGGCCCTCTTCCATAGCTGCGATGTTATGTTTGGTTTACATTTCCGTGGGCTTATGCTACGCCTGCACCATTTCATGAATCACTATATGCCTTCATTTGCATGGTGCAACACTTCACATGGGGTGATTTGCATACCTACACTGGGGGCTGCGCAGATGTGGGGTATGCCGGTAGTGCACGTGGAATTGGATCGTACCTGAATCGCTCGGCGGCCATATTTGGCGTTATAATGCCTACGCTATGTGTCTGGTTCGCAAGCCTCATGAATCCTGGGGTCTGTTTATTTTGTCTGACACATACTGTAGGTTGCAGTGAATAAATGAATAGTGTAAATGTGTAAGTTAACAGAACTTCTACACAGCTATGCATGTGTGTAAATCAAGATTTGAAACAACATAAATCAATAAAGTATAAAAGATGTTGCTCTGATAATTTAATGTTTTCAAAAATAATAATGTCGCTTTTTTCCAGGTTAGGGGTCGCCACAGTGGAACTTGGCTAATGATTGGCAGTGGATTTTTATGGTGCCGAGTTGCCAGCCCGACGCCCAACCTTCAAAGGAGGCACACCCATTCACGCACACACCTACCTGCATGTCTTTAAATGTCACTCAACTGCGGGGAGGACATGCAGACTCCACAAAGAAGACACTCAAGCTGAGAATCAAATGGGAGAACCTCTTGCTGTGAGGCAACAATGCTCTCCGCTGTACCACCGCGGCCATAATTTAATGTTTTCAAAAAAATGTTCAGTATTCCTGTAGTCATTGCTTGTGGTTTCTAATCTGACACCAGCCTCTTACATATCTGCAGTAGGCAATACTGTTTTAGTATGCCAGAAATAAATGCTGTGCAATACCCAGATTAAGAGTTCAATGTTGTGTTCTGCTCATTTTGTCTGACATGCTGTAGGTTGCAGTCAATAAATGAATAGGGTAAATGTGTAAGGTAACAGAACTCCTACACAGCTATGCATGTGTGTAAATGCAAGATTTGACATAATCAATAAAAGTTTAAAAGGAGATGGTGGTCTGATAATTCATGTTTTAAAATGAAATATTCAGTATTTCGATAGTCACTGCTTGTGGGTTCTAATCCCATAACAGCCAACTGCGAAATGTCCAGCTGTCAAATGTGATCAGTCTACATGAACATACCTGTCAACCATCACAATTTTTGCAGATTGTACTTAATATTGCCCCATATGTCTGGTCCTCTGATTTCCAGAATTATGACATCACTTTAAATACAATTTAATGGCAAATCTGTTATCAGAACACCTTGCTACTATTTAATGAGCACACTATGTAAGAATATTCCTTGTCATTGTGGTTTTGTACCACTATTATGTATGGTTCAGCCCATAATGTCCCATGCTAAGAGGTTGCGAGGTATGTATGTGGAACATCATATATACAATATAAGCAATCAGTGTTCTCACAAGTGAAATCTAATATATCCAACAGTATGTAGTTGTACTCTGTGTAGTTTTATTATCTGTGAAGTTACTAATGTTCTTCTTTTTTCTCTCACCCCACCCCTTCCCATCTTTTATTTATTAAATATATTGATTATTATTTGATATTATCATCTTATTTGATATTACTTCTTACGGTGGTGTTATATATAATTTAATATTGCTTTACTGTTAAAAACTTTCATTTACATTATTTATTGCTGTATTCCTCATTATATTATTTTCAGTATGTTTCCATTACTCATTATTGCTTTTTCTTATGTTATCAGTTTCATTTGTTTTGGTTATGTTTATTTTTCTTTTATGTTTATATTTCATTTGCCACAGCGTGACAAGTTAGGCCAGTTTCTGGTAATTCACCTACCTTGGCTCCCCTGGTTGAGGCACTAAGGCCCTGCACCTCTGGGCTGCAGGCTGGTGGCACCCCATCTGCTGCCCCTGCACTACTTGCTCCATCAGGTATTTCCACCTCACAGGCTTGGGCTGTTGTTCCCTCTGGGAGTGGAGGAAATGCTTTGGTCACCCATCAGGAATTGCTAGGCATGGTGCATAGGTTTGTGCACCAAACTGTTGGTGCATGGCTATGCCAGATGGTGAGCATACTGTCCATCCTGGTGGGGCAGTCTATCCTCAGGCACCAGCATCAACCACTGCCTCCACAGAAGCAGTGAAGGTACAGTGCTGACAGTCCCATGGGTGATGACTTAAGTCTTCCAACCCAACCCACGTCCACAAATATACCTGTTATCCTTCCCCAAATTCCCAATCCTACCATCCAAAGAAGGGAAATGTGTTCCCAAGATGGGGCTCACACCTGAAATGACCATCCATTTTGCACACACTTACTACTGTGTATATATATATATATATATATATATATATATATATATATATATATATATATATATGTATATGTGTGTGTGTGTGTGTGTGTGTATTGATATGTGTGATGCTCCCTCACACATATCATGTAGCACTATCATGCAAAAGTAGGGGACATGTATTTATATACACATGTGTGTGTGTGTGTGTATATGTAGACATATATATATATATATATATATATATATATATATATATATATATATATATATATACATATATATATATATATATATATATATATATATATATATATGTATATATATATATATATATATATATATATATATATATATATATATATACATATGGATCTAGGACTTATGCACGAATGTGCAAAGTTCCGAATCCATAATCACCGAACATATATTAATGAAAGCGCTTTCACCAAAAAAGCTCTTTCGTTAATATATATTAAAAAAAAAAAAAAAAAAAGAAATCTATGTTTATGCAGGGGGGGCTTTACCCCCCTGAACCCCACACCCCCCTACTTTAATATTCTCACTTCCGAGACCGCACTACAGTGAGGAAAAGGGAAAAGCACTTTCGCACATGTATGCCAAACCGAAATTAGTTTCAGTGATTTTGTCTTCGGGGATCTGTACGGATCCCATATATATATATATATATATATATATATATATATATATATATATATATATATATATATACATATAGGTGTTTGTATATATGTAGGCATACATATATATATATATATATATATATATATATATATATATATATGTATATATATATATATATATATATATATATATATATATATATATATATATATATATATATATATATATATATATATATATATATATATATATATATATATATATATATATATATATATATATATATATACACACACATGGGGTGCATTCAGACATCAGGTCCACACTCTCTAACTCTCCTTCCTGCACAGCTGCACTGTTCTGCCATGCTACAACACAGACAGGTGCCACATGTGGATGCTGCCTAACATTAGAGAGGTATATATAAGGACAGATTGCAGGTAAGCCTATTACACACCTATGGCATTTCTGCATTCAACATTACATGTTAGCATAACTGTCCTGCAAGAGGTGGGCTCTAGAACCCATGTGCCCATCATAATGGCATTACTTCCACCACCAGCAATTGGCCACACTAATATACATGTCTTGTATTACACAACACACACTATGATGGCTTACATCTTGTCAGTCAGAGTTGATCTGCACAGTTGACAGGTATGGTCCACTTAGACACTATTGTCCATAAAAGTTGTTCAGCTGGATATCATTACAACAACAACAACACCTGATGGCACATATAAATCATTCCACATAATCTATCCCACTATTATGGATCAAGTACTACATTCAATTACATGCATATATACTTCACATACCTGTTGTGGGAATGATGTCTCTTCTGGATAGTTTGCTGTGTGGATGGCTGGATGGATGTGTTATTTTTTTTATTTGCTTTTTTTTGCTTTATATATGCACCATATATAACCTAGGCTGTTACAACATGTGAAGGGATATAGGTAGTGAGCTGCCTTAAGGTATATGGCTCTACATTTCCATACGATTCACCTTGGGAACACTGGTGACCTAGTGCTTACTGTCATACAGACTGTTCTGTTTGTCAGTGTGATAGTGATGTTTTCAGTTAAGTATTGTTATGTAACAGATACATCCTCGTTGTGGCAACTTAATTCTTTTCCCCCTAGGGGTTGAGTACAGAGTGTAATTTGAGGCTGCTGAACAATACATCTGCATTACTGACTGTTGGCTGGTTGTTATCCTCTGGCCCAGTATTTCTTTACTGTTTTACTACTTGAAGCCCTTGGCCTGGACAGCATCATATATTATGCTTTTGGATTACTGTATAAAATGATCTGCTTGAGAGTTGCATTACTCAGTTAGTATGTATTTCAAAGACACAGCTATATCACATGGCACATACAACTATAATAGTACAGAAATAAACATTTCTTATGTATGCAGACCTGTGTTTGGTGTCATATCCTTTGATTTCTCTGTCAGTACATGTTTCATGCAACAATTGTCTTTTGTATGAGTGAATCACACACTGTCCATTTGAAAAGGTGGCAACTGTAGGAATACTGGCTGTTCAATATGCTGTGCACCCTCTAAATATGTATCTTCCTATACATATCTATGTGTGTATATATTTATTTGCATATATACGTGTGTGTGTGTATATGTATATATATATATATATATATATATATATATATATATATATATATATATATATATATATATATATATATATATATATATTTATATATATAGATATATATAGATATATATAGATATATATATATATGTATGTATCTGCATATATGTGTGTGTGTGTGTGTGTGTGTGTGTGTGTATGCATCTTTGGAATGTTTATTGCTTGCACATTGTACATTCCCGATGATAGCCAGACTCTACTGCATGATATGTTATTGATAGCATCCTGACATCATACAGATGGGATGGATTACTGTTAACGTGTTGTGGCCATGTTGTGTAGGGTCCTGGGTATGGGACTTGCAACAGTTGGTATTGTGTTGCAGGGCAGATCTGTTTGGCTGTGAGGGAGGGAGTGATATCAATACTTACAAGAGGTATTTAGCTTGGGCCCCCTCACCCCCATTAATGGTGCCTTTGGTCATACATATATTTGTTATGTTCTATTTTGTATCTATAGATATATATCTGTATATGTATATATTTATATATATATATATATATATATATATATATATATATATATATATATATATATATATGGGTCTACTGTATAACTTCGAAAATGCATTTCTTTGAAATTACACAGTAGACCCTGGGTTACGCCAAAGTGCACTTAATCGAAAGTGCACTTTCGCGAAACCCGCTTCAGTGAATGGGCTACATACTGCAGTTTAGTGCAGTAGTCACAGACCTTAGGGTTAGGGCATGGGTCATGGTAAGGGGATAGCTAGTTGGGTTATCACCTTACCATGACCCATGCCCTAACCCTAAGGTCCGTGATTACTGCACCACAGTGGAGGAGATAGCCTGTCCTCTACTGTGGTGCAGCAGTCACGGATCTTATGGTTAGGGCAGGGGTCATGTTAAGGGGATGGCCCTACTAGCTATACCCTTACCATGACCCATGCCCTAACCCTAAGGTCCGTGACTACCACACCACAGTGGAGGACATAGAACATTTTCATACTGTCCTCCACTGTGGTGCGATACATTCGCAGAAGCAGTGTTCGCGAAAGTGCACTTTTGACTAAGTGCACTTTCTCGTAACTGAGTGGTCTACTGCTCTTTTTCAAATAAGTGATATTCGATTAAAAGCAGTAGACCCATATATATATATATATATATATATATATATATATATATATATATATACATATATATCCGCTTACATATATATATATATATATATATATAGAGAGAGAGAGACATATATATGTAGGCATATATATTTATAGATGTATGCATATGTATGTGTATATATATATATATATATATATATATATATATATATATATATGTATTTATATAATATATGTGTGTGTGTGTATATATATATATATATATATATATATATATATATATATATATATATATATATATATATATATATATATATATATATACACACACACACACACACACATATATATATATATATATATATATATATATATATATATATATATATATATTTAAATATATATATATATATATATATATATATATATATGCACACACACATCATCTACATGTATAAATACATTTCCTGTACTGTTGAATGACTGTGCTGGATATGTTTGTGAAAACATCAGGGTTATGTATACCTGACATGGCTTAGTGGTAAATCACTTTGGCTATGATGTCCTGGGTTCAAGTCTTGCAAAGGCTGTTTATTTTGTTGCTGGGCAGAACAAGGCTGTTGGATACAGAGTGATTAAGGCACTTTTAAGCACTTGTAAGCGGGTTTGCATGGGTGTGCATGAAGGTAAGCACTGCTAACATCCGGTTACAGTTTCGTATACTCAGTTAGCTTTTAAATTGCTTAGCCTGTGTAGGCATTGCTTTCCCCCACACAAACAAGCTTAAACCCACTTACTGCTTCTTAAAAGTGCTTACTCCCACTTACCCCATGCTAATTTTTTTAAAAGAAGTGAAAAAGGGGTACAAAGAGGGAAAGTCAGTAGGGAAAATAGCTAGGGATGTAAAGGACTGGTGTAGGGAAGGTCCATAGCTGCCCATTTCTTCTACAGCAACAGTTGTGCATATACACTGATTTGGAGGTAGATTTGGACACTCATACCCCTGAGAGAGGGGTATATTGTGAAGCCAATTAGACCAAAATACATGTGTCCAGTGGACAGGTGCAAAATGGACAGCTATGTATGGGGCGAGATTTTTTTTTTTGGGAACAGATTGCCCTTTTTTTTAGGTGAGATTGAGATGTTGGGGAGGGTATATTCGGGGAGGCAGGTTGGGTAGGATAACAGACAAGACAGACAAGACAGCATATAGGGGCGGTATATGGCACGTGGGGGTAAACACCTTGGATGGGGATGGGTGTTTGGAAGTTGGAATCCCATGAGCCCCCTAGTGGAAACAGTGGGACTGAGGCCCCACCCATGGGCAGTCATCACTGCACCTGCACGGCCCTGAAGGTGGCTGTGCTGGAGGCTAAACAGGAGGAGCAGGCTGATCTTCTAGTTGTGCCATGCAACCCTCAAGCTGGCATAGCAGATCTTCAAACTCCCTGTGAAGCTCGCTATGCACCAGATCCCGGACCTGATGATGGGTGACAGTATCCTGTCCGTGCCAGCTCCTGGGGGGGGGGCGAGCCCCATCCCCTGAGGTGGCTCCACCCAAAGGTGGTGCAGGACCAGTGAACAAGGAGGTGCTGGGGTGGGCCCCAGATGTGCTGGTGCCATGGCCAGATGATGTGGTAGAGGTGGGTCCGCTGGGAGCGGCCTTCCCAAATATGCTATGGTGTCTCAATTTTAAAACATATGTGGGTTAGTAATAGTCAACACATTCCAGGATTAGGTATACAAGCATCCATAGATATTCCCTTTAACCCAAAACACCAGATATGGAACAGTTGCATACAAACAGAACACATGCATATATGGAACCACAGTGGCCATTACAACAGCATGCAGGTACATTGATGGCAGCATGCCACCAATATGGAAGTATTTCAACATGGCACATGCATAGCACAAATTTCAATATTTATCAAACAATAGGACATATGTCCCAACAGTAGATTTAATAGTGCACATACTGATTGAGTTGTGTATTTAGGTTATTGTTGCAGATATGGTGGGGGGAGAGAAAGATGTCAATTAACAACTGGTATATCCCTGTACTTCTCATGACTTTCTTAGTCAGTGCTGTGATCTGTACCTTACAGGTATTATTACACTACTGCATGGCCTTAGTTTGGACAGTGGTATGGATGTAGACAACTATATACATGAACTGTATTTTACCTGCAGTATACACCTCTTACCTGGTATAGCTGTGAAGGTATTGTTTGTTAACACTACCTGACTGTTTCTACCTATATTCCCAGATTCCATGTTGATGTTATGCACATACTTCTCCATCTCTTATTGCACACACACTGGGTATGTCTTGACAACATGGAGGTGAATCCAGAACATATTTTGACTATTGTCTTCATAAACCATTGGTGAGTTGTACAATGACAGGTTTGTTTTCATTGACATTTTCCAATAATTTAGAGGCCTGACAGTCAGTTATATGCCATTAAATGCTGCCTACATGTCAGAGATTTGCACGCTGATATGCCAGGGGGACAGGGTAACAGCCAGCAGATATGGGCCAATTCTCTGGACATTCCAGACAGATCTGTACAGTTGAGGGGTATGATTCTGCATCCAGCTTACTACCACTCCCAGGATTCAAACCATGGCTGTGTGTGCTAAAATAAAACAGTGTACATCACAGTTGGGTGTGTTATATAGATATTTGCTGTGTATTTTTTCTCTGAATTCTTTCTATAAGTCTCTCGTGGTTTTACAATCTGATCTTGTAATTACAACACTCTTATACAGGGTTTCCTAGGCAGTTTTATTATGTAGCACAGTGTGGATGACAGTGATGAGTAATACCTTATTAGTCAGAGATACTGCAACACTAACACTGCCATACAATACCAGACTAAACAGTACCAGTCCAAGATTTCAATCTTTTATTTCCAGGCACAGTTTTTGTATCTGACAGACCTATGGGTGGAATGTTTGTTAACACTACCTGAATGTTGTCACACATATTACCAGATTCCACATTATTATTATGCCACCTACGTCTCATTCTGTTACTGCACACACTCTTGTCATAGCTTCACACCATGGGGGTGGAGTTGGGACTTATTTTGCTTATTACTTTCATAAAACTTTGGTGAGTTGCTAGAGTGATAGGCTTGTTCTTATGGATATATTTCTGACACCTATGTCTGACAATCATTTGTATGTCATTATTTGCTGCCTAAACTTCTGGGATCATCCCACTGATTTGCCGGGGGGACAGGGTGACAGGCAGGGGACGTACACCAATTACTGGACTTTCTGAATATATCTGTACAGTTGTGGGGTATGATTGTGCATACAGCTTACTACCACTCCCAGGATTTGAACCATGGCTGTGTGTGCTACAAATACAACACTTCACATCTCAGTTGAATGTGTTATTTGGATTATGTTGTCTATCTTTTCACTGTTTTCTGTCTAAGTCTCTCTCAGTTGTACAATATGACCTCTTGTGATTACAACAGTCATATACAGACATTCCTACACACTTTATTTATGTAGCACAGTGTGGGTAACAGTGCTTAATACAACAGTACTATTAAGAGAATGCAACAGTTCACTACCATATGATACCAGAGTAAACACGAGCAGTCCAGCAGTTAGACCTTTATTGTCAGGCTGTTAACGTTTTATTTACATACAACCTATATGAGACTCCTCCTGCCATATTGTCTGGTTTATTCAGTACATGCCATACACAATACAGGTTTTATACTGACAATTAACTTTTTACTACTTTTAGATTTATTTTTTACGACAGTACATACAAGATTATTACTAACCTGCCTCACAACACAACCTCTGCAATCTACAGGCATGGGCTTCCCTGTTCACAGCCCACTTGTCTGCTACTGTCAAAGACATAAGAGGAATATTTAGCCATACCTATCCATAATATACATGAGCTGGCAATTATTAAACAGGTAGTAGACTGATACTTACACATGGCTGGGACATCACCCGTCTGCCTAGCCTCTTGGATTCACTGATCCAAGAGCTCCCTCTTTCTTCATTTCAGGTCGACATAGAGATGCCTGACCTTCTCACCAGTTCAAGGGATGCCAGTGGCACTGGTGAGGTCATGGGTGAGACGGTCCCAGGCTTCCACATTATATCGGGAACCTGGTACTGGCCCTGCAGCAGTCTCTGGTCATGGTCTTTAACAAGGAGTCCTGCCATGTTTTTGGACTCGTGGATGCCCCAGCGCTGTACCCGGAAGCACACTCCTTCACCCACACCAGTCATAGTGCCTACAGGAGGAAGCTGCAACCAGTTATGAGATGTATTCCCACCTGTGGGGTTTAAATAGAGCCGATTTCTTGCACTTTGCCGTGATTGGACAATTTTGATAATGCTAAGCTATGGGCAAACAAACCTGCTTACCTAAGGTTGGCATTGCTTAAAGGGGTATACCAATGGGCAAACTGATTTAGCTGGCCTACACATTGCTTACATCTAGTAAGCAGGGGTGTGCAATGCTTAGCTTTCCTTTATTTTTAATTTGCACACTATTTGCTGTTTAGCATTGATTTATCATTCATTACATGTTATATATGTGTTTGGTATCCATGATTTATGTGTACGTACACTGTATGGGGTCCTTGTGTTTACTGAGGGATTTCAACACTTTATTACAATGACACCTCACATCTGGACTTAATGCAGTACTCCAGTTGACATATTTATGTTATGTAGTAGGTTATACAACATAAAACTGTATATAGATTCCTTTCACATGTTAATTTTGATTTTCCTGTAGTGAGGATCTGTTTGGTGATACCTCAATCTTATGTACTGCTGTGATGGTTTACTGGTTAACTACTATGACTATAGTGTACAGGGTACTGGATTCAAGACCTGCAAGGGCTGTTTATTTTGTTATTGGGCAGAACAGCGGCTGTTGGATATAGAGTGATTAAAGCACTTTTTAAGCAATTGTAAGCGGGTTTGCGTGCGTTTGCGTGACGGTTAGCAATGCTAACTTCCAGTTAAATATGCTTACAGAGAGTTAGTTTCAATATTACTTAACCTGTGTGTGCATTGCTTACCCCCACGCAAACAGGCTTATACCCACTTATTACTGCTTGCAAGTGCTTACTCCCACTTACTCCCGCACTAATTTAGATAGAAATGTAACATGGTTCTTGGGAAGGTGGTGGATTTGAACACTCTATGGATTTATCATTCATTACATATTATACTTTTGATTTGTATCCCTGATTTGAGTGGACATATACTATATGGGGCACTTGTGTTTATCTGTCGATTTTACAACATGTTTACAATGACACCTCACATCTGCATTTAATGCAGTAATCCAGTTCACAAATATATGTTATTTAGTAGGTTATACAACAAAAAATATTGTTCATAATGTGATTTGACATGGAAAATGGAATTTACTAGAGTGAGAATCGAACCGGGAATGACTGCTCGTAAGGCAAATGCTCTGACCACTACACTATTGCACTACTGCTTCATTTGCATGTATCTTGATATTTATCTTCTTGTGCCATTTAAGCTACAGTATGTGTAGCTAAGCAATGGGCAAACCCATGCACCTATGGTTAAATTTAATCTGTTTGATAAAAAAAAAGTGTTTATATTATTATATTTTAAATATTGCTCTTATAAACTTGGGGTGTTGCTATGGTAATGGGATTTGATTTTATGTACATTTTCTGATGGATTTGAAGTCTGACACTCGTATGTTTGCCATTATTTCAGACTTCATTGATGAGATCATCCCAGTGATTTGGCAAGGTAAATGAGGGACAGACCAGACATATGTGCCACATATCTGGACATTCTGCATTGATCTATGCTGTTGGGGGTGTGCAACCCCCTATGAGTGGTCTCGCTCATTGTAATTGCTAAATGGCAGTTCTTGACTGCGAGGATGTGTATATTGTGAGAGCTTTGCTCTCAGACATGCCCCCTGCACTCGTCCATGCTCTGTGTCCATTTAGGAGCTGAGGCAGTGTGCCTTCATTGCTATGCATGGCGGGCTGCCATCCTGCTCCTAAATGGTCGCTTCCATGCAGGAGTAAGCTATTCCTGCATAGAACCTTACTGAATCCAGGGGGTTATTTTACTATTTTTTTTTCTGTTAAGCAGGTTTGTGCAATGCGGAGCATAGCACAAACATGTGGAAATTATTAAAAAATATTATTAAATTTGCATATTACCTTTCTCTTTCAGTCTACAGTGTATGTTTACAACATATATGTCTGTGATTTCACATTTTCAGGGGAGGTGTGTCCATATTTGGGGACTTTTATATCCCCTTCTGTATGTGTAGACTCCTGTATGTGGAAAATTTCCATGTACACCATGGACACTGAGTCTTCACTTATGCTTTTGCATTGTTGGATCACTCCACCTGGCTAATTTTCATAATATTTACCTGCTTATGCAGAAATTTGCATTGCACGGAAGTTTCCCTGTTTGCATGTGCTTGTACACTGCTAAGTGATGTTTACCGAATCTAAAAATGTTTGCAGTTGTGTAAGCATTGCGCCTCAATGTGTACACCAAAAAACAGATTGTGTAGACTTTATTGAATCCCCCTCATTGTTTTTCACCATAAATATATGTAAATGTGTTATGTTTTTCATACTAACATAATTATATATTGGTATACACTTGTACACTAAAGATTAAGTGAGAACACATCTGCAAACTGCATTTTTTTCAAAAGTCAGGGTTTTTTAGCATTTGTAAAACTGTAATCTTGATAATTTCCATTGTAGAAAGAAAGCCTTCATGGAGCAGAGTTGTTAAGGGTTACATGAACTGTGTCTCTAGGTTGCAAATGCTATTTTGTAAATTAGCCATGGTTAAATTGGGTCTATATTATGATATTGCAGACTCAGAAGAGCGAGTGATACATAATCGACCCCATGTAAGCGAAAGCTTACAACGTCAAAACCTCAGAACAGCGATTTTTTTCCAAGGGAAAAAAAAAATCGCTGTTCCAAAACATAAAAAAAAGAACAAAAAAACTGTAAAACATGAAATAATGTGGGGGACTTCACCCCTCACAACCCCCAATGTGGGGGGCTGTGCCCCTCATGCCCCCCTACTTAAATATACCAACTCCGAGATCGCACTACAGTGTTGAAAAGGCAAAGTAGCAAAAGTGGCCAAACAAATTCTTTCCCCAAGGAAAGAATTTGCTGAAAAGCCGCTTTGCTATTTTACCTTTTCACGCTTTTCAGTTCAACAAAGACGCATTTGACAACCTACATCTATGACAGCATAATAGGGAGCCATTAAATCACTTTGTTGTTGTCTGTAACCTACTCAAAAACAAATAATGCTGTCAACAATGGCAGTATATGCATCTGCCAAACATGCAAATGAGTTCCACTGATTAATAATTGAGTTGTAGTAACTATAATTAACACTGCATAGCAAAAGGATGCAATGCAAAATGTGAGATGTTATAATGTTATAATATCAGCTAGTTACATTTGATGCACTTTTAACATTCTCTGAGCATATCTCAAAAATATTTAAACATATTTTTCGTTGTGTTTGCTACTTCATTTAGGATCACTTGCCTTTTCACCATTCCTCTTAGAAAAATGTTACATTATATTACATTTTTTTTAGGAAGAGGACACATACCTTATTTAGTCTGCATTTTTATGAATTTAATATTTTACATTGCTTCTGTCTTTTCATTTTCCATCTACCTTTCTTAACCTGTTCAAATCTGTCCAGTGCTTCTGTGTATTCTGTCTTCACCAGCCTTTCTGTAATGCTTTCTCCCAGTCCACAACTCTCTTCATGAGGAAGTAATTTCACATATCCAGTGAACAGTCAGCCCCTACAAATTGCTGTACACACCCTCTGTCCTACCCATTCATCATATTTAATGTGACTGCTTCACATCTTCAAACTATTTGTACACATCTCATGTTCCATCTTTTCTGTTCCATAGAGAACAAAATCAAAGATCCTCTGAGCTCCTGTCATACCCTTTTACATCTGTTCTACATGCCCTTTTGGAAGATTTACAGCTAGATTCCTTCTATAAGCCTTGTATGATTTCAGCTTTATGGTATCAAGCTGCACACAGCAGTCAATATGTGATATCACCTGGGTATGCTAAATTGGGAACATATATTGCTTCTCTGTTTCTACAATCTAGTTCCCTGATACACTCCAGTTCTCTGACTGCAGCTATCATAACCATGTCAGTCTGCTCTTGGTGATACTGTCAATGTGTGAGAATTGCCCCTGTCTGTTTCTCTGTTGCCATGAGCTCCATCTCCCCAGCTCATACTGGATTGTTGTGGGCAGTGCAGTATTTTGCATTTTTTTGTTTCTGAACTTTAGGTGTTACTGGCACTTATAAAGCCAGCCCAAATATTTTTTTTATACATCACCCCCTAGTGCTGCACCTATGTTTGTATCTCTGGCCACAAAGAGGTTTGATCTTGTCTTTTCTCTCATATATACATGAAATGAATAAATTGATGAATACTGGATACATAACCACTCCCTGCTGCACTCCAATGGTCATTACCTTATTAACTACTGTGCAGCTTTTATCCTAATAATGTGGGTCCTACCTGTCAATCATGTTGGAGTCCATTGCCTCAATATCAATCCTATACACACCTCCTACAGTTTACATAATGGCCACCTCTACAGACCAAAATCTAAGGCCATGCTGAAATTTACATAGTACTCTACTGTCAGGTTAGGCTGTAACCCAGTCATTAAACTGGATCAGATTTTGCTAACACTATCATCTGGCTACAGGCTTATGTTTTATATATTTCCATTTGAATAATTCCCCTTTAGGAAAGCATCATATTTTACCTCAGGATTTTCTTTCTGACTTTCCCTGTCACTGCTTTCTGTCTAACTGCTCTGCAGTTCTTCAGACTTTCCTAATTCTACCAAGTGCAAGGTTATCACTCTAACTAATTCCCAGTCCCAGGCACTTCTGCATTTAAGGTTCATAGGTTTATAGGTGTACACTAGGCTAATGACAACTGGGGCCTTTTTAAAGCCTAGTCAAGCATCCCAAATCTCGGAAGTTCTGGTACCCTTGGTAGCGTAAGTAGGGTCTTGGGAGGTGATCTACTTAAAATCTCAATCAGAGCATCTGATGACACACTAATCAAATCCTGGATATTTCTGACAGATGTTTCATCTGGCCTCTGTGCTTAATTACCCGTGGCTATAGCCAGTTTCCTTTCTGTCTCCTCCTCCTCCTTCACTACCTGATGAGCATCCACTGCTTTTCTTACTGGCTGAGTTCCTTCCCAGCATGACACTTTGTCCTCAGTTTTACTTGGTGAAGATTAAGGAGAAATGTTCCCTTCTCTTTGTGATTTCTTCTTCTCCTTAATCTACCTGGTCATTTCTGCCCCAACTTTCTTTCTTTCTTTGGTACTGAATCTCAAAAATGCATTTGCTCCCATTCTTTATCTCTTTATCTATCTCCCTTTCAAATGTTGGCTTTGCTTATCTCACCTCTGCCACCCTATTATTTTGTCTGCTTGTACCGTGGCGTCCTCTACTTCCCTACCTATTCCTTTTCACCTCTTATACTTTTCTTTGTTTATTTATCTATATATTATTTTATTTATTTATTTAGCATTTTTTTTACAGGAAAGCCTTACTGGGTAGACAAGCATGCCCCTTTCTCAGAGAAGTCTCTGGGAGAAAAACTTTATACAACAATAACAACATATTAAAAGTATATAAAACATATCAAAAAGAGCAATAAAACAAATTTTGAACAGGACTATACAAGAAACTTGTTGTCAACTGTCTAGAAGGATTGTGCTTATTGGTTACAAAGTAGCATATTTGAGTATAAGGGTGTAACACATTTATATGAAATAAGGGATTCAGCAAATGTATTAGAAAGTTATACAATAATTAGAATAGAGAGGTGTACAGCAAGACAACATTGATATTACCTTAGAACAAAAGCCCCTGAATATGACACAAAATTTATACAGTGTAAATTGAATCCCTTTTCAAAATATCCATTACAGTGGAGCAATACAACAGTGGGAGGGTAACAAATTATTAGAATGGGGATGCAATGATTTTACAACTTGAGTCCTGAGAAAAAGTGCAAATATAGGGATGAAGGAGAAGATAGTATGAGTGAAAGAGATTGGAAGGGGTGAGGGATAGGGACACACATTAACAAGAAATAGAAGGATTATGCAAAGTGCTAAAAGGTAATCCTATTTTAGCAATCATCAATGTTATTTGAAGTACAGTATTGGTATACATTTATGTTAGTACCATTAATGTTATTTAAAGTATAGTATCGATATGCACTTCTGTTAGCAATCATTGATGTTATTTGAAGTATAACATTCGTATACACCTTCTGTTTTGCTGTGATTTTCAGCTTCACGTTCCTATCTGGATACATAAACATTCTTATTTTTTCCCCTTTTCTTGTCTTCCTCAAATGCTTATGTGCAGTTCTGAGTAGTCATTCCTGATCTATTCCCATAGTACATTGACCTACGTGACTTACTTAGATCTAATGTATTAATGCAAAACCATCTTCTCGACTTTCATGTACTCATTGCTAATTGCCCAAGTAATCATATACCCATGGTCAGCAATGAATTCTAAAAAATATTTTTGTAAGTGGGAAGACCCCCCCCCCATGCACTGGCTAACGTGGGAGCAAACCCATAAACCATTGATCTATAAATTCACTGCCTCCAGGGCTGTATAAATTCAGAGAAAGAATAGTTACAAAAAGGTGTGCAATATTTGAGTGTTTTGCACTGGAATACACAAATAAGAGTTTAACTGTGAGTAGATGAGCTGTGAACAGCTGAATGCTGATTAAGTAAAATATGACCAAGTTACATTCATATATTAACTCATCTTTGGCTGTTTCATTTTAAACAGCATATTCCAGTCTCTAAAATCTCTCATATTTTTCCTCTTGACATTTTACATTTCACCTTCTCTTAAAAACACAGTAGCATAAACAGGTCTTATTTGGAAAGACTGAAAGCCCTGTCACTGTATTTAGTCTCCTACAGGTTGTTAAGTGGTGACCTGTGCCTGGCTTACAGGGCAGTCTTTCACCCGACCTTGATGAAAATGCTATACATTTGCAAATCAAGCTACATAAAGGTCACTTGATCCGGGATCGTAACCTAGCCTCTGACATGAACAGGTCATGCTGTAGAGATGGATACATTTCCCAGAGACTGCTACTTCTCTGGAACAAGCTTCCATTTCACGTGGAACAGAGCCCCTCCCTGACCCTCTTCAAATGCAATCTAGATCATTGGCTAGGTGACCACAAATTCACTCCTGGAGTGGTGCCCATCTTCCTCCTGGACAGAGGAAGCCAGTATTAACTACCATAGATACTTACTTCTGCAAACTTCACTCACCTAACCACCAAGAAATGGGCCAACTGAGGATAAATATGGCTAGGCTTCTAAAGGCTACTGGGCTGTTAGCCTAGTAATCTACTATGAACATATGAACATAGCTTATTAATGGCATCTTCACCTGTAATACTTGAACTGTTAAGTAATTCACTTTGTTTGTAGTGGATTTCAATCTTGGAACACAGTTTGGTATAATGAATATAAGATAATTGCAAAGTGCTGAATATAATAATAACCACTGCTGGGACCACTGGTCATGTTGTTTAACTCACAATCAGAACTTATTACAAAATGAAGCCAAGACAAAAATAGTCAGTATTAGTGTGGTGATAGGTCCAGTTCTTTAAAATTATATCCAAAAATATCAGCAAACAAAAGCAATTGGAACCATGAACGATCTTAACAAATTCTGGTTTATTGAAGGTTACTACACTAGTGCATAGAAAAAAACAGTTTCACCATCCAGGCTTCTTCAGGCTTAGAGTAGATTTCTAATATGAGGTTAGGCCTTATATACTTTAGCAAATCACTTGACTTCAAATGCTGTCACACGATTTTATGAATTCAAACTAACAGCTGATTTCAAATGTTGTCATATGACACATTGACTGTTTCATGGCAGTCAAAGTGCTTAAGTAATACACAACTTGCTTAAATCAAAAGTAATAAATAAATAATTTAAAAATATATATAAAAACATGTATGTATATGCATATGATAAAAACATTTTGAAAATAGTTACCATATATTTAAAACTTAAAAGTACATAGAAACACTACTTTATTATATATATTAATTATATTGAGTAAAATTTTCCCTGTAGTCAGTGTATATGAATTTGCAAATATTTTAAGTGAGGTGTTGGTGTTAATATTTCATTTAGTCCAGGACATATATGAAATTTAAATCTAAATATCCATTTGAGCTCTTCCTGCTCTGTTAGTAAAGTGATGTTACCACCTCTTAATGATTTCTGTATTACAGTTAAAATTAAAAACTTAACGTTATGTTTCTCATTTGTAGATTGTCCTGGGGATTTAATAAAATCTGTGTAGGAATGGTGGAAGGCTTACATGAAAGGGACCATGCCATGTATGCGGATCCCCCTCTGCAGCACGCCTGGCATATTAATGAAGGTGCGTTACTGAGGGAGAGACGTGTAACACGGTTGGTGAATCAGTGCAGGGAGTGTGTTGCTGTGGCCAGAGATGAGTAACACACCCTCTGCACTGTCAAAGTGACGGATAGCAATGTATGTATATGTAATAAAAAAGTTAATTTGTTTAATTTTTTTTGTGTTTGTGTGGCACGGTGCTTAGCAATAGACACATGCCAGGCATCTAAAAATAGAATCAGGATACATTTAATTATTTAGGAAATGTCAAGTTTAAGCATAGCTGACCGGGTTTGCACAGTGTGCAGTGGTGGTTAGCAGTGTTTAAATGTAGTGGAGAGATATATGTAAAAATATAAGACCATTTCACATGGACTTATAGATAAATGGTTAGACTGACAGCCGTAGTTGCAGGGTTCAAATATGCAGACAGGTTATTTTGTAAATACACAGAATGAGATATCTTTTAATTCCCGATTATTTTTTTTTGAATACACAGACAGGTTATTAAATTTAGTTTGCAAATACAGAATTTTGAGAAGTACTATTAAACTTTGATTGAAGTTTGTATGAATACACAGAGAGGGTATGTTGCAAATACACAATTATGAAAAGTATGTGTAAACCCTTGATGGAATAATGTATGTATGCACAGACATGTTATTAAACATTTTACTTTGCAATTACACAATTATGAACTATATTATTAAATCTGGCTTTGCTGCACTCAATTAAGCTCTGCTATGCACAGCTAAGCCTTGCCAAGCAAGGCCCATTTAAGCACTGTTCAGCCTCGCTAAGCTGGTTTGCACACCACTAAGCTTTGCTAAGAATTTTCAGTTTAAGCACTGTTTGGCGGAGCTCAGTGGGTTTGCACAGTGCTAAGCGATGCACCACATTTTTAAAAATGGACCATTGATGGTAAAGGGTGGGAAAACAGACTTATTTAAGTGCAACAGGCAGGAATACAGCCTTAATCTGTTCAAGTTTTATCTTGGCAGAGATTATGGCAGGAGTTGAAGAGGGTGCCAGCTTATGGGCACAGTGGTGGGGCATTCTGGAGTTCAGAGTCATGGTTGGACTCCTTGTCAAATACCATGATGTCCAGCTGCTGCAGAACCAGTACCAGGGTTTGGAGTACAAACTGGAGTCCTGGGATCAGCTGGCATGAAATCTCACCAGTGCAAGTGATATCCCTCGCACCGGTGAGCAGGTGCATCATCATTATGATGACCTGAAGCATCATAAGGGGGATCTCTTGGCCACCTGGATCCAAGATGCTAGAGATGGGAATGTCCCACCAGCTTGTAATTATTATCATTGCTTTACCAAATCATACTCCGAATGCATAATAGACAGGTATGCATAATGGTGTGTTTCTCTCCCCACAGCTACAAAGGAGAGAACTCGCAACCTGGAGGCTCATGCAGGGCACCTGGCCAGGTTGCACCATGAGTGTGGTGTGTACACATGTATCTTGCAATCTATAGTCATATAAACAAGAGAGAGTAAATTAGTAACTGCCAGTAGGTATATTCAGTTTTGATTGTACTGCAGTGAATGTGTTCATAGACCTGGACTGATATAACTGAATAATGTCAGGTACAGTTCAATAAAGATGAAATCATGAAACCTGATAATGTTAAGGAAATAAAGTTTCAACTGCATTAAGAATGTTAAGGTATTAATGTTCTATTGCATTAATAATGTTAAGGAAATAAAAAGTGTCTACTGCATTAATTGTGGAATTACAGCTGTATTGCAACACCTGCATTATTTCAACTGTTCATCAATAAAGACTGTAGATATATACCAATCACTCCATGATGTCACCCCTAAAAAAGCTGTGTTGTGCAATATGTGTGTGTATTTTGGGGTGTTGGTCATGAAATCGAGTATGGCAATTGCTGTGATGTAAAAACAGGAATAATACCACTAATTGACTGAAGGTAAGATAATAAAGAGTGTTTTGCTAAACTGTAGATGTGGAGCTGTACTACAAGATATAATGCATTATGATATTTGTTCTGCAGTAAGATCTGAATATATAATAGGAATGCCCAAGGTATATTTATATCTCAGGATTGTGTTGTGTTAACCATTGCATTTCAGCTGTATGCATTCCTGATCTTAGTTACACTGCTGCAGGCAAGTATAAAACTGTAATAGCTGTAGACTGCAAATATATCATCTGCAACTGTATAGGAGTCAGGTCGCCAACCTAGCACTCTGATATGGTCTGTACACATTGCACATATTTCCACCCACTACAGGTTAATTGTCTACACCTGCATTCCATGTATTAATGCACAGTTCACCTACTATCTCTGTCATGCGTGAATCTCATGCATGTGTGTTCAAGTGTCACTGCAGTCTTGTATAACACTCTACCTCTATTATCAGGTCATAGTTTGTTTCCATGTGAGCTCTAGGCACATATCAGTCAATTATTATTCAACAGTGGCTCAGTAGCTCAGTTTGATAAACCCTAGGTGTGCTGTATATTTTGTCACAAATAGACCGGGTTTGAATCCAGGGACAAGTACTACTAAATATTTATAGAAACAGTTATGTATTGTTAACAGATGTTCTCCCTACAGGAATTGCAGGTAAATAAATGGCTGCAGTAGCTGTTCCAATGGGTTACTAATTTGTGTGTTCAGATATACCAGAGTGTTAACAGAATTGCTCAGCAAGGTGATAAGAGATCAGTAAATAAAGTAGATAAGTACAATACTAATACAAGTTAATAAAACAAATAAAACTGTTTAATCTTGGTACGGCTGTATGCCTGGTGTCTTTAAATGTCTGTTGATAGTCTAACCCCATGCTTGCCAAGGACAGCATGATAGGTGTAAACTTTCTGTACTGTGCATGATACAAGATTCTCAAGTGTCACGCTGTCATGGACTGTGATCACTGGTGCCAAATCCCTTGGACACAGATTTAACATCCACTTGATTAATGTCAATAGCACAGTCACACTACATCAGTCCACAGTACACCTTGGTAGTCATATATGTCCCCCTGATATGCAATAGTTTGCTGTATTTGTGTACCTGCAGGTGTTACAGTTTGGCCCATACTGTCCAATGTGGATTTCATGAGAGGTATTTAGATGCTATAGAAACTATAGGGCACATGTATACATAAAGTAGGGCACACCTGTTCAGTATATGAGTACTGTTGCAAACAATATAGCCTATACTGGTAGCAATGGGATGCTTTTCTCTCTCCCCCCACCTCGTATCTGCTTCATAATTTATTATTGTTATACATTGAGTATGGTTTACTTTTAACATATGTTTTTCTCAAAATGTTATGCTGGGCATTGTGTTTTATTATTGTTATATATTACAATGGTTGCATACTAACATACCTTGCTGAATTACCTATGTTGTTGGCCTTATGTCATAACTGTTACTGGCATGTTGTTACAATACCGACTGTTATCCCACTTATTGTTGTGTTTCATATGCTATGCAATGGTATGTTACTGGGTTATTTGCAACATCCTGGCATGCTGTTATAACTAACATTTAAATGTTCTTTTCATTACTAGCGTATACACTTTGAAAACCTCAACACCATAGCTCAACTGGGTAGGCCGGCTGCTGGTGATTTGCCTAGCCTACCTCAGCTGGCCGTGGCACCGGGTCCCACCATGTCTGGGACCCAACCTGATGCTGCCCATCTTCTGGTCCTGCACCACCTATGGGTGGAACTGCCTCAAGGGATGAGGCCTGTTCCCCCGGGAGTGGGCATGGAGAGGGAGTTATCTCCCAGTGACAGCTACCAGTGAAGGTGCACAGGATTGTACATTGTGGGTTTGATGATTACCTGTGCTGGATTGAGTGCAGACTGGCCAGCCTGGAGGGGCAAGGTGGCCCTGGTGCCCAGACCCCAGCAGCCACCTTTGGGGCAGTGAAGGAGCAGTGTTGACTGCCCATGAGTGGGGAGCTCAGTCTCACTGCTGCCATCTGGGGGCACATGGCTGTCCGATTTCACAACACACTCCACGTCCAAGGTGTTTAGGTGTTTACCCAGCTTATGTGTCATACACCTCCCCTGTATGTTGTCTTGTCTATCTTGTCTGTTTGCAAATGCAACCTCTCCTACCTAACTTACCTCCCCACATGTACCTATACCCCTTCCCCAACAATCCACTCTCACCTTAAAAAAAGGCATCTGTCCCACAAATATATATCGCCCCATACATAGCTCTCCATTTTGTCCCCACATACACTGCACACAATCAATCATTACCTCTATTAATCAAGACAGTAATGTCACCCACACCCCTCTCTCTGGGAGGTGAGGCTCCAAGTTCCAAATTGTCTACAACCTGCACAACTGTTGCTGTACAAAAAAATGGAGAGTTATGGTCATTTCCTACACCCATCCTTTACATCCCTACCTGCCTTTCACGCTGTTTCTCCCCTGCTTGCCCTCATTTCACCACTTTCCTATCACCTCTTTTTTATTTTCTTTTTTTGGAAATAGCGGGGGTTTCAGTGGAGATAGGTGGCATGGCACACTGTGCAAACCTGCTTAAAACTGCATAGAAATGCCTTAATCACCTTCTGACACTGTTAGGCACATATGCAAAATAACCACCCCTGACAAGTCTCAAACCCTGGACCCTGTTAACTACAGCACAGTGCATTAGTCAACTAGGTCACTCAACTCTGAAATCAAGCAGATATTTCTATAAACATATCCTGATTGACAATGACACACTGCCTGTACATATAATGGGAAAACTGACAGTGTACTTGGGACTGTGATGCAGACATCAAACCAGTACACAGCCAAATAAATAATGATGGATGTACGTGAGGCCTAGCATATTAGATATAACTGACAAATGCACAGACTGTTGGAGAATGTCCACAGTAGTGCCACCTACTGTTGGCACAGTTGTCACAAAACCTATTCTGTGTGTTGAAGTACTGGCAAGTCAGTACAGATTGAGGTTACAAAATCATGACAGACAGTTCATTGTTACTTGTCATACCCATCTGAACACACATGCTAATGCCAATCCTGTATAACAGACTGGAAGCATGCACATATATCTTGCAATATACCAACAACAGTATTGACTCAGTAGCTCAGTCTGTTAAACTCCTAACATACTGTATGCTTTGCCACCCACAGTCGTGGGTTCAAATCCAGTGTGTTGCACTTCAGTTACATGCCTGTGGATAAACAAATAATGACTGAGTCCTGCAATTTTAACTGAAACTGGTTGCTATTACTGCATTCACTGTTACCCATCTTAGCATGTCAAAGGCTTGTAGGTAGAGACACGCTGCACAAATATGTATAGTTTATCTATATGTCACCTACCACTCTCTGATTGGCACTGTTACATGACATATTTACCTTAAGCACATGCCTCACATGGACTGTTATGGGTACCCTCACCTTGGCTATGCTTTAACAACAGAGCTGACACTAGTCTCTCACTGACACATACAGCCTTCTGTTCTCCAATGTGTTCACACTCCCCAGTAGGACCTCTGGGCAAAAAGCAGCAGCTGCAGCCTGCAACATATGAAGCCGTATGTTCAGCTACCTGCTATAGACCTATCATACCTCAGAACAACCTAGAACAATGGATCCACACAAAACCCATACATAAAAGGATGGGGCAAAGGTCAAGCAACAGGGACATGTGTCAAAGTCTTTCCCTACAAAGATACACAGCTGATAGACCAGCAGCTACTACAGCAGTATACATTTTCTGATGCCTATAAGGCACGACACTCACATCTGTCTTCCCCCTTACTGAGCTCAACCCGCATTGTTTAACACTAAATTGTCACATAATCAGAAAGTCTGTTCACAATGGCCAAACATAGCATGCAAAACTTTGGACATACCGCATAAATCCCAACCATGGACAGTATTTCTACCTACCCTGTGCAATGCTGTAGTCTCCACATCTCCATAATGTTCATCTCACAGACTAGGAAAGGGACCAAGGCCTAAATGAAGGCCTTAAATATAGCACTGTTGTGCCATGCCATTGGCTAATCAAAGTGCAACCCAGCTGTTCTGGATGCAATTGGCAAGTCTGAACCACAAATTGATGCACCGGCAATCACCTGTTCATGACAATTACCTACAAAAGGCAAACAGCTGCTTATGGCAAACAGGTCTGTGACTTTCTTTACAAAGACAGACTGCAATATCTCAACTAATATTTTTCAGGATTTCTGCACAAAAAGGAGTACAGCACTCTACCAGATATGTAATAGTAGTCCGCATGTAATGGTATGCAGATGGGAGGATGCAGTTATGGGGAATAAGGATTACAACAGTAGGCCAATAGTACATATCTTGGAATGACATGTTGCTGATAGTCAGCTGCCCAGGACCTACAGACTTCCCTTCCCTTCAACTCTGCTTGTTGTGATGTAGATCACAGCTCTGGCCCCCTGAGTCCCTCCTAAAATAAATCTAAGCTTGTCCTGCCTTTCCTGTAAGTAGTCTAGTCCAGATACAGATTTGCTGTATCCAGGACTGTTTGTAAGCTTCAGACCTGCTGCTTAGCTTGGGTTAAACTATTCCCACGCCATAAAGTCTGCTATTCAAATTTTCCCTTAGAACTAGCCAGTTTTTTAGTTTTAGCACTCAAATCTGTTTCTTTGAGCTCAGCACTTGTTCAGAACTCGTAAGCACTAAATAAGCTACACATTACTACAACACTCAACTCTCCTCACTTGTCTAGAAGAAAACAGGTATTAGTACTTAATAAATAAGCAGCTATCCAGGCATGTCTAAGGGTCAGCTCCTGGTGTTTTCTCCTGTCTACCTGATGAATTTGGGCATCTTGGGGCAATGCAGCAATTGCCTCATGTACACAGACAACCATCTCCTCCTATTACCCAACACCACAACCTGTGAGAGATGCACTTATATAGCCAAACTGGAAGCAAAGCTCTCTTCACCCAAGACTGGACTAGACAGTCAAGAGGAGAAGGTAAACACTTGCACCACACCACACTCATCACATAGTCCCTCAAAACCTACACCACCAAAACACACACATAGAAACACACAACACACAAATACATTCACAGAGGCTCTCAATAAAAATCTGCCCAAGCAACAGAAACCTCTAAAGCAGTAATGCAAGCAACCTCCATGCCAAACACAACCCAAATGACACATAGTCCACAAACTCAGTGTGCCACTCAACCACAGCCCATAAGGCATAACAATGTATCCAACACAATAGTCATAGGTGACCCTATAGTCAGGCACACTGATGTTCCACTCACCAGGCTAAACAAGGAAAAAGTTACTGTCAGCTGCCTGTTGGGTGCCAGGATCCACCACATAATGCATGCACTCAGGTCACTCCACAACAAGTACAAATATGGCTCTGTCATTGCCCATGTTGATGTGAATGACCTGAGATGTACCTACCTGGACTACATGAAAAGAGACATAAAGAAGCTGTCCAATCTTGTAGCCCAGTCAGGTATGACCATAGCCCTGAGTAGCATCCTGCCATCACCCAGAATGATACCACAGTACAAGGACAAAATGATTGACTTCAACAATTGGCTAAGCTACTGGTGTCATTCTACTGGGATCCAGTATCTGTCTGCCTGGAATGACATGATCGACAGACCATGATGCTTTGCCAGAAATGGCCTGCACCTGTCACGCTTGGGATTCCGGATACTGGCTAAGGCTCTTGCCACCCCTATAGTGCCTTTTTTAGACAAGGTTCAAATGACAAATTCACCACCATAACAGGTACAAGCAAGCAAAATCTGAGGATAATGCTACTCAATGCTAGAAGTCTAAACCTCAAAATGCACTCACTCGAGTCACTCCTTAAAATGGAGAACATCGACATCTGTCAGTGACAGCGACCTGGTTTAAGGCTCCAGAGAGCACTCCTGCATTACCAGGATATAATTCATACCAAACCTTTTCGCCACCTAATCTAGACCTAAACACTAAAGGCAGAGGCGTGTCCATATTCATTAAGGCTATCCAGGCTAGATGCTTAGCATAATGCATCCGAGATAATCCAAGTGCAACTAACTCTGGGCAAGACTGCAATCCAAATTGTAGCTTGCTACAGACCCCCCACCATGTCCCAGGATTCCCACTCCTCATTTCTTGATACACTGGAAAATATTAGCATACAACCTAACACCCTAATAATGGGTGATTTCAACTACCCCACCATTAACTGGGAAAACTACCCATGTAGTCTTTTGCTCAATGTTTTCTGGAATTCATAAATTCCAATGCCTTGGATCAACTTATCCACACCCCCACCAGGGGCAGCAATATCCTAGACCTGGTCATTACCAACATGGGCAACTAGAGTTCCACACCAGAGGTCAATTCCTCATTGGTCAGATCGGACCACAAGATAATCACCCTAGACATCCACATCCTGCCCCCACCCACCATTAGGGAAACCACCATAAAAAATTTCTCCAAAGCCAACTTCATGCTTCTTAAGACAGAAATGGCAAACTTCACAACACCCATGCAGACGGTCAATAGAGGTACGACTGCTGAATCCTACACAAATGCACTTCATAAGCAGTTACACAAGTGCATGGATCATGCAATCCCTAACAGAACAAATATGCTATCCTACAAAAAAAAGGAAGCCAATCTGAACAAACTCTGCAACAGAAGAAAGAAACTGCTGCAAAAAAAGAGTAAAATTCCCTGACTGGAGGAACTTCCTGGTCAGCCTGAGTAAAAGGCTGAGATCTCTCATAAAATCCTCCAAAGCTAGTTATGAAAACAAAATCTCCACTGATTCTAAAGACAACCACAAAGCATTCTATAGCTATGTCAAGAATCTCAATGGCAACACTCAGATCTGCTCTGAGTTACAGCACAATGGCACTAAATATACAGAACCAACTGATATTGCCAACATCCTGGCAGATAGGTTCAGTGCTAACTTTACCCCCCTCTCACCCCCTAAAGGGCCCATATCTATACCGGAAGAATGCAAAGTTCCTGTAATCATGGCTACACAGGTAAAAAACACACACTCCAAAGCCAAGAACACAGCATCCATGGGACCTGACGACTTCCCAGGCTGCGTTCTATATGAACTACAGAACAAACTGGCACCCCACCTAAGTAGCATGTTCAATCATAGCCTTACCTCTGGCTTTGTGCCCACTGAATGGCACACAGTGATGGTTATCCCACTCCACAAAGGGGGAGCCACCATGGACACCAGGAACTACCGCCCCATTAGCCTGATGAGCCTGGTCTGCAAGGCTATGGAAAATATCATCATGGAACTTATAAACAATGATATTGGTAATCTCCAAACTCTGGATCCCACCCAGCTTGGGTTTGTAAAAGGCAGATCATGTCTCCTAAACCTGACAGACTTCTTTAAAGCAGTCACCAAAGCTGTAGATGAGGATAAGGTGGTTCACACAGCCTACCTAGATCTCACCAAGGCTTTTGACACCATCCCCCACTCTGGAATTATAGATAAACTCACTAAACTAGGTATAAATCTCTATGTCAGAAGATGGATTGCCAACTGGCTCACTGACAGAACCCACATTGTAAAAGTAGCAGACTCCAAATCCAACTTCAGACCAGTGACAAGTGGAGTACCACAGAGTTCAGTCCTGGGTCCTCTCCTGTTTGGTATCTACTTCTCAGAAGTACAGGCTAACACAGAAGGTCTTTGGCTAACGAAGTTCACAGATGACTGCAAACTGGGAGCCATAATCAAAACTCCTAACAATGTGGACATCCTACAAAAGAGTCTCACTGAGACAGATGCCTGGTGTCAAAGCCATGCCAAAAAGTGCAGTGTCATCCCTTTTGGTAAAAACTCTGTACCCATGAACTACCACATAGGTGACAGTCTACTTAACACTGAAAGTGTGATAAGAGACCTTGGGACACAGGTGGACAGTAGTCTCTCCTTTGATAATCACATCACCACAGTAGTCAGGAAATCCTTCTATGTGGCACACCTCATCACAAAATGTTTCTCATCCAGGAAAAAAGAGGTCATTGTTCCCCTCTACTCATCACTCATTAGACCCATTATAGAGTACAGCGCCTCTTTTGGTATGTACCTCACAAGACATCTAGAACAACAAGAAAGGCTGCAGAAGTATCTCACAAGAGGATTACTGGCCTCAAACAGATGCCCTACACAGACCATCTAAAAAAACTTCAGCTTTACTCTGTTGCATATCGCCTACTCAGAGGCGATCTCTGCCCAACATACAAATCTATGTCAAACCAAGAGCTGTTGGACATGCTCCACTTAAAAAAATCATAATCCCTCTGAGCTACTTGCTCTAGGGACATAAACCTTGTCACCGCAATAAACAGAACATGATTTCCCATACTCAAACAAAGCTCCACATTAGCACTCTTCAAGAAAAATCTTGATGATTGGATGGGAGATAGGAAATTTACCCTGGGGATCACTTCTGTGGCTTTGCTCGACAGGGGCACAGGAAAATAATTTTCTTGGGTGGCAAAAGCCAGTGTGCCTTTTTGGCTAGGCTTATATAGGCTCTAGGGCCAATAGACTAGTACCTACTTATGAACCTATGAACAATGGTTGGCTCCTGTATGAATGATACTGGACTGTGTGTTACACAATAGTGACAGTAAGTAATGGTAGACACAGCTGGCTTATCACATGATGTACTGTCATTCAGCTCCTCTCAGTCTGTGACTGTCCCTGACTGTCCCTGAGGTACTCTGGCTAGGTCACTGTGTACTCAACATCTGTATCTCATCACTTGAGAGCTATGGCTAGCATACCTGGTGACCTCCTACAGCAGAACTTCAGGTCATAGCCAGTAGTAGTGGGGAGACACAGGCCTGACCTCAGCGACAGAGTGTACATATTGAGTTTACAATGTAAGGGAATGCATACAGTAACATATATTATGGTGCTATAACTGTTTTCTGAGTGTTCTGGCATGTGACAGCCAGATTCCCCATAGTCTGAGAACAGCCATTACGTATTGTCCAAACATTTACCAGATATCTACATTTTTCTGGCAGAGGGTTCACATATATCAGCCACATGTACACATTCCGCAAACATCTGTGTACTGCAAACACTGGACACCTACAGGGAAGATAACCTACAGCATGTTTGCAGTACTGTCTGTCATTGTGTCACATGGATGTTGCTGAACTGTCCCCATATACTTGTAGTAACACTCACCTATTTGTCGGATGGTGGCTGTATGACATGGTACTGGGATGTCACCCATATGGGACACACCACAGTAGATGGCACTGATGAAAGTGGAGACATAACAACACACTCTGTCACAGCACACAGGGCCATAACTGTTATTTATAGGATCATAGGATCATAGGAGGTTGCTAGCCTATTGGCCCTGAGGCCCTTATAGGCCTAGCCAAGAGTTTAGCCCATGTTTATACAAGTCAATATGGACATAGGTGGAATCCAAAGGGTCTATTTCCTGTTTCACATCCAGTTATCCAGGTTGCATTTGAAAAGGGGTAAAGAGGTATTCTGCTTGGCATGGAGAGGGAGTCTATTCTACAGATGGGGGAGTCTCTGGGACACAAGTCTGTCCTGCCAACAAGTCCTGTTGATGTCACAGACCAGGTTGAGGCCATGTGTGTGGGTTACTCGAATGGAGCTTGAGTTGCAGATATGCAGCATTCCCATCATGGTGGGGTCCATGATCACCTTGTATGCCAGACAGAGGTCACTTCTGAGGAGTCTGTATAAAACTGAGTAGAGGGGTAGGTCTTTTATCCTATCAGTGTATGGTAGATGTTTAGGCCCTGGATTTTCCTGGTGAGGAACCTCTGTGGTCTCTCCAGCTGCTGCATGTGCTTTGCGAGGTACACGACAAAAGGGGCATTGTATTCAATAATGAGCCCTATAAATGAAGAATGCAGGGAAGCTATGACCTGTTTGTCCTTGGATAAGATATCCTTACTTATGAGGTGGGCCATGTAGAAGGCTTTTTGTACAACAGAAGCAACATGATGGTCAAACGTCAAGTTGCTATCAAGCTGTGTGCCTAAATCCCTCACGACTGATTGCATGTCTTGGACATTGTTACTAAAATGATAATTTGTGGGGATGTCACTCTCCTCAAAGGGGATGATGATGCATTTTGTGGTATTCAGCTTGAAGACATGTTTCTGGCACCAATCATTTGTCTGAGTAAGACACTCTTGGAGGATGTCCACGTCACTGGTGGATTTGGTGACAGCACCCAGCATGTAGTCATCTGCAAACTTGGTCAGTCCTAGACCACTGGTTTTGCCCTGTACCTCAGAAAAGTACATCCCAAATGACATAGGCCCCAAGATAGAACTCTGGGGTACACTGCTTATTACGGGTCTATTGCTTGAGATGGCTTCCCCTATTTGGACTAGGTGGGTTCGATCAGTGCACCAGTTTGCTACCCATCTGGTAACATACAGATTGCTGCCTAGTTCAGAGTGTTTATCTAGTATGGCCAAGTGTGGAATAGTGTCGGAGGCTTTGGCCAGGTCAAAGTAGGTGGTGTGCACTGTCTTCCCCCTCATCTATGGCTTTGGTGACTGTTGAAAGAATTCAACCTCATTTAACAGACAGGATCCCCTGTTGACAATGCCAAACTGTGTGGGACTGAGTGTGGGAAGGTTGTCAATGACCTTGTTAATGAGGTCCATGATAATACATTCCATGGCCTTGCAGATCAGGCTAGTTAGGCTGATGGGGCTATAATTTTCCAGATCGGTGAAGGTTCCACTTTGTGCAAAGGGATGACAGTGGCTGCCCTCCACTCAGCTGAAGACAAAGACAGTACTCAGCCTTTGGTTGAATAGGGTGCCTCATGGTGCTGCAAGTTCCTACTTGAGTTCATGTAGGATGCAGCCTGGGATGTGATCTGGTCCCATGGAAGATGTATGTTTTGCCTTTGAGAGAGCAGTGATGACCTGTTCCATAGATATTAGGAGAAGGAGGTAGGTAATGGGGATGTCCTGATATACTGATGGGAGGACAGAGGGATGACATTTTCACTGAATCTGTCAGCCAGCAAGTGTGCTATATCTATGGCATTTGTATATGTGGTGTCCTTGACCACCACTTCTGAACAGATCTGGGTGCTTCCTTTGAGGTTGGGACATATGTGCAGAAGGATTTCTGATTGTCTGTAGTAGATGTCACCAATTTGGACTCAAAGTTTACTTTTGGGGATTTCAGTAGTGCTCTTATTTGCTTGTTCAGGCTAAGGAGACATTGCTTCCAATTGGGCACCTGCTCCTTCCTGGTCTTGGACAGCAGTGTTTTCCTGTTGTTATACAGTTTACTTATTGCAGACATCCACCAGACAGGTTTACTTATCCTTGCAGAGGATGACCTGGTATTGTTGAATATTCCTGATCCCATGCATCTATATAACTACTCGTATAGTGCTTTGGTGCAGTTTTGGATATTGGTGCCAGTTCATACAGAGGGGGAGGGAGCTGTGAAGCTGTTTATACCATCCTTCAGGAGCCTGTAATCAACTATGGAGACATTATGTCTGAACCTAGCTAGATGGGTATTGTGGGAGATGGTGAGTTCAAAAGTGACCACTTTATGGTCGGATCTTACCAGGGAGGATGCTACTATAGGGATTCTGCAGTGTTTATTCATGCTGTTTAATACCATGTCCAAGATATTTTCATCTCTTGTGGGGGTACAATCTAGCTGTTCAAATGTGTTCGCATTGACAAAATCAATGAATCTCTGGGCATTTCTGTTCTGGCATGAGTAGTTCTTCTAATCTATGTTTGGGTAGTTAAAGTCACCCAGGATAAGGGTGAAGGGTTGCATTCTGATAGAGGTGGAATGAGCATCTTGAGTCAGATTTGGGGGCCGGCAGCTAGCTATGATTTGAATAGGGATCTTGTCAATGGTTAACTTCACCTTGAGTGTCTCCTGTGCATCATACTGTTTGACCAGCCTGGAGGTGTGTATGTCTTTGATATATATTGAAACTCCACCTCCTTTGGCTTTACTGGCCACAGTTTGGGGTCTAAACGGATGAGAGGATGGGTAACTGGGTAAGGCTGGTGTGCTCTCTGCAGCTGTGAACCAGGCTTCTGTAGCTGCACAGATGTGAACATTTTCCAGGGTTAAGAATGCTTGCAATGAGTACAGTTTCATGTTCAGACACCTACCATTTAGCAGCATAACATTTATGTTGTGTTTTTGTTGACATTTTTATGTTAGTAGTCTTAACCTAATCAGTTCTCCTAAAAAGGGCACTATGGGGGGCAAGAACCTTTGACAGCAGCCTAAAGCCCAGAGGAGACAGATGCAGGCCATCTCTGGCAAAGCATCGTGGTCTGTCGATCATATCCTCCCAGGCTGTCAGGTACTGGATCACCCAGGAATGGCACCAGAAACACAGCTAATTGTTAAAGTCAATCATCTCTTGTTTGTATTGAGGCATCATTCTGAGTGATGGCAGAATGCTGCTTAAGGCTAGGGACATACCTGCCTGGGACACATAATCAGTGAGCTCAGTCATGTCTCTCATCATATAGTCCTGGAAGGTATGTCTCACATCATTCATGCCAACATAGACTATGACAGAGTCATAACAGTACCTGTTGTTGAGAGACTGAAGTGCATATGTGATATGGCAGATTCTGGCACCTGACAGACAACTAACCATGACTTTCTTCATATCCAGCCTGCTAAATGGCATATCTGTGTGTCTCACAATGGAGTCTCCTATGACTAATATGCTGGGTTTATGGTAAAGCCTTAGTGGCTGAGACACAGGTGTATGGATTATGCATGGTATATAGTGTGGAGGGCTGCAGAGACTGCATGTGTTTTTGCCTCAGAGGTCTCCTTTGTTTGGGTATGTTTATGTTGAGGACCTCTGCATATGTTGGTATGTGTTGTATAGATGTGTGTGGTGTGTGTGGTGTAGTGATTGTGTTTACAACCTTTTCTGTGCCAGATATACTGGCTTGAGAGGGAGAGAACATGGACTCTGGGTTTCTAATGTAATTGCATCTCTCACAAATTGTGTTCTTAGGTGATGGTAGTAGATGGTTGTCTGTGTACATGCAGCAGTTGATACAATGTGTCAGGATGCCCATATCAACCAGACTGGCAGGAGAAACTGTAGGACATTGTCCATCCATATTTGTCAGAATCTGAGGGAGAGAGGCTAGGGAGACCTAAAGAGTGGGCCTAAAGCCCAAGTTCTTAAACCAAATGTATGAGGCTTACAATAACATTTACAATTTGGACAGTGTATAAACAAGCAGTAATAAATGCAACAGAAAAGAAGCAGTTGAACACTTTAGAGAACAAGCAGCAAGTAGCAGGAAAAAGCAAGATGAGCAGGAAAACGCAAGATGTATTTCCACTATGTTGCTGATAGCCACTACATACTGTGTTCATAGATGGTGGGGTATCATGTGATAGTTAACAAAGGATAGTGCTGGACAATTTAGATGTGTAGGGTGTGTACGTAGTGGAGAGCAATGTATGTGGTCCTGTGATGTGTTCCTCTTTTCTTGTCTTTCAGAAACCATTTACAGACGGGGTCACCCATCTTTTTCTGCTGCTGAAATTGAAGTGATAATGGATGGCCTCAGACTCCAACACAACAACCTGCTTTCTAGGAGTCACCAGAATCAGGAGCAACATGCTGCACTGTGGGCTGACCTCATCACATCAGTAAACCAAGTAGGTCTACAGGAAAGAAGCTACAAGCAGGTCCGACACCAGGCGACAGATATGATAAATACTGCATGGCAAAGAGCTATTGCTATGGCCAGAGACCATGCTGCCACCAGTGGAGGTCTTGCAGCAGAACAACCACTCCCAGTGACAGAGGAGTTCCTGGCAAATCTGGCATCAGCCACCAGCTCCCAAGCATCCATCACCCCCATATGTCATGGAGGTGAGTGGCACAGCTTCCATAGCAGAGGAGCATCCATGTAAGCCTCCTGTGTTCATCTCTGTAATACTGTAGCAGTCATTGTAGCAGCCTATGCATACCAGTACACAGATGTCAGGTCAATCTGCATTGGGGGTGAGTTGTTTGCAAAGCACACTTGCGCAGACATACTCAAAATGTCAGCAATGTGGGCACTATCAGAGTTATACATACATATTATCCTGTAACAATGCCACATTTGTGTTTGTTGACAATACCTCTCCATCACATTTCCATAGGTACATCTGTTGTGGCCAGAGTTCAACATCCTGTAGCTGGTGAGGGTGAAACTGTTGTGTTATGGCTCACATATACCCTAAGAATGTGATGGGCAGCCAGTTTGCCATAAACACAACTGTTATGCTTAGCCAGAATACAATACTTGTATGTTCAGTTTTGGAGGAGTTCACTGAAGTACATTGAATCAGTAATCACAGTAGTGTATTTGCAGGAGCTGTTACATATTTGCACGTATTCTTGTGAAGGTCTATGCAGTCTGCTATACTGGGGGCAATAGTATGGTGAAGATGGGTGCCCTGTGTTGTAGGTGTAGGTCCATCACATACACAGATATATCGCTTATCTCACAGATGTATAGTACTGGCAACAGTAACAGGACATAGCTCCAGTGCATGTTATGAAGGTCCTGTCTTGTCTGTGTATATTGTAGTCTGCTTGTTTGTTGTGTATGGGATCAGAAATGAAACGTGGTATGTATAATGCAGTTGTGGCACCTCACCTGTATCTGTGTGTGTGGATCAGCAGACATAATAGTGCAGGTATTAATGTAGGTATGTTGTCTTCCTCCTCACAGGTGACTGTGGGGGTTGGAGTGGGATCCCCTCACAACCTGATGTCAGTGTCTCATCAGACTTTGATGATGATGGTGGCCATAGTGAGGCACAGGTGGGGTTATTGGGGGCTTAATATGTCCTATGGGTTGACACCCACTTCTCCTCCAAATGTGCCTGCACTCAGTCATTATGCCCACGGATACCCAGTCCCCTGCAGCCACAGATATTGGACAGTCAGAGTTTGGCAGCATCAAACTGGAAAGTGTGGTGACTATGGCATCAGTGACTTTAGACACTAGCCATATCCATACAGCTGGTGAGGTCCCGCACAGGTAGATTGACAGGGGTGCTCGAAGGAGGACTGCTGCCCATTCACCACCTGTCACAGATGTCACATCATGAGTCACTCAACACATGTTTTGGGCCATCATGGAGGCACAGGCATATTCCCAATGCAACACCAGATGGATGCTCAGGATCATGGCTGCATCAATGTCTGGCATCCATGACTCCATCCACAACACTGGTGATGCCATGCATTGCTTCACTGATATAGTGGACAGATGGTGGGGTGAGATATTGTGAGTCCTTGACCACTCACTGTCTGTGCTAGAACATGTGGTGGGAGTAGGTCATTGGACACATGGCTGTAGGTCAGCAACAACATCTGTGGAGAGTCCACGTGACCATGCACACTCACACTCCCATAGTGGCAGTACCTTCAGAACTACAGAAGGGGGGGTGCTGCCTACACTACGATGTGACAGGCCATGGCCACATGGTTCTGGGTGGTCCCATGAGACACAAGTCACTGTCAATGACTAGTACTAAATCTGTCTCTGGCCATGGTGGTGCCAGTGCCATTCCTGGCAGAGCCAGTTCCCATGTTTGTGGCAGGAAACACTGAACTGTCCAGTCTGCCATGTACAGTCCACTGCTGCCCAACATACCCTCTTATAGGGCTAGCACATTTTATTTTTATTTTTATTTTATTTTACATTTGTTAACTGGGCTAGTCTGGCTGGATGCATGTCCATTTTCAGCAGAGGCCTGAGGAGAAAAGCTCCATTAACATACTAATAGCTAACAGTGAGAAAATAATCAAAAAATTAAGACAATCTAAAAAATTTAAACAATCGGACACAAATGGAAGAAGCAAACAGCAAATAAACCAAATGTAAAAAACAAGTAAGCAGATTAGAAACAGTTATTATGTAGTTTAGAAGAATTCAGAGGTAGTAGGAAAGAGAATAACAGAGAGGAGGCATTATAAAATGAATTAGTTGCTAGGGAGAGACTGACAAGGAATGAAGAGGGCTGAGAAAATAATTGTAACATATCGAGAGTCAGTAACAAATTCACTAATTACAAGTTAGAATAGTACAAGTTAATCCAGGGTACTAGTATTAGGAAAGAGAATAGCATTGAAGTGAACTGAAAGTATGAAGTAGGGAAAAAATGACAAGATGTAGTGTTACAGCATACAGAAGGAAGAAGTAGGAAGAGAAAAAGTGAAGAAGGAAGAATCAATATGCAGGTAGGTCAGAAGAGGGATAAATCAGGAGTAAAGGATAATAATTAAGAGTGAAGAGGAGGGGACTGGAAAGAGGTGCATTCTATGTTGAGCTCAGTGGCTTGACTGTGTACATACACACACTCATACATCTGTGTCACATGCAGGTCACCAACAGATACACACAGAACCTCTCCATGGCCCAGCTGAGCACCATCTCTTCCTGACTCCTACACAATCATGCAATGTCAACTGCTTGGCACAGCCTAGGCCTCTGGCACCCCCACACCACACCCTGTGCATGTGATGATACATGTGCTACATCCCTGCCATCCATAACATTGATACAGGGACATGTAAACATGTGCCTGATGCACAGGGTGACAATAGTACATTGCATTACATTGTTTACTGTGTTTTGTTATGCCATCACAGATGCTGTCTGCTGGCATGTGTCATGAGTACACATTAATGTGTTTGTTCCTTTGTTGCATTATGTTAGATTGGTGGAGGTGTCGCAGAATGACAGGTGTCTCTCAGAACTTTTTATGTTTGTGTTACAGGGGTCTGAGTGACTACACTGTGTGATACAGTGGCTCAGGATGGCATGGTAGCAAAGCAGACATACGACATCAGCAAGGTAAGGCTTTATATGTGCATGGTCACCTAGGTGCATCTGTGTAGAGCAGTGTGTCAGGAGCAATGGGGTTGACAGCATATTCCTGCATGCATACACAGTGATAAGGCATGCCACCTTTGAAAAATGGCATCTGAGGGTTGTGTACCTACAAATGTAGGTGGTGGTAGATAGCATTTATGCCTAAGTAGATGTGGGCTATTTAAGGGCGGCAGGTACTCACAGGGCATTTCAATGTTTGATCATTGCACACACATAGGCAAGACTGACACACTGCTGCAAGGGGGTATATTTCCATACATACACACACACACTCACAGAGCTGGCTTTCTCAAGATTAGGACCTCTACCTATTTAGTTATAGATACTATAGTACTATGTACTAATCGCATGTGCCATGGAGGTTATGTGCTGGGGGAGTGTCTGCCATTGCTGTTAAGGTGGATGACTGGGGGATTGACAGGACCTGAAAATGTACAATTATTGCAGAGAGATAGATGAGACAGACTCACTGCTGAAGAGGATATATCTACACACACTCACAGATTTGCTCTTACAGATGGTAGAACCCCTACCTATCTATTTGCATACAGTATAGCACTACATGCTTACCACATGCTCCACACAGCTTACCTGTTTTGAAAGTGTCAGCCAGTGCTGTTAAAGTGAATTACATCAGCAGTCTTTGTAAATGAAACCAATTGCGAGGCTGACAGGTAGGCACAGAGCCTTAAAGAATGCTACACCATTCCACCCACTTGGGCAAGAGAGGCACACTGCTAAAGGGGATATATTTACATGCACACTGACAGAGTAGCCCTTACTTAGAATATAGCCACTACCTCTCTTGTTATGTACACTATAACACTATGTACTTATCATATGAGCCACACTGCTTACCTATTTTAAGAGTGTCAGCCAGTGCTGTTAAGGTGAATTACATCAACAGCCCTTGTAAAGGAGGCCAATGGGGAGGTCGACAGGTAGGCAGAGATCCTTAAAAAGTATAACCATTACACAGAGATAGGTGAGACAGATACACTTCTGCAATGGTGTATATTTCTACACACCAACAAAGAGTTGTCTGTTGCGAGATTAGAACCCCTACTTATCAAGTAGCATATGCTAGAATGCTATGGGTATATTGCATGTGCCACAGAGCTTATCATTTTTGAGCTTGTCAGCCAGTGCTGTTAAGCTGGATGACATCAGAAGGCCCTGTAAAGGAGGACAATGGGGAGGCTGGCAGGTAGGCATAGGGCCTTAAAATGTATGACCACTGTACAGAGATAGGGTAGAGAGGAACACTGCTGTGAGGAGATATATTTATGTATATACACACACACTCACACACACACACACACACACACACACACACACACACACACACACACACACACACACACACACACACACACACACACACACACACACAGTTGCCTGTTGCGAGATTAGAATCTCTACATATCTAGTAATATACACTACAGCACTATGTACTTATTGCATGTGTCATGGAGTTTATCTGTTATTAGAATGTAAGCCAGTGCTATTAAGGTGGGTGACATCAGCAGGTGTTGACAGGAAGGACAATGTGCAGAAGCACACTACTCACAGAGCCATAAAATGCTTCACCATGGCACTAACAAATGTCAGATGGCCATGTCTGTACCTCTGTTGGGGAAATATCTGCACACACACACACACACACACACACACACACACACACACACACACACACACACACACACACACACACACACACACACACACACACACACACACACAGTGTCTGCAGAGAGATTAGATCCCCTACCTACCTACTATTACACATTACAGCTCACAGTACATATTGCACGCAACACTGTTTAAATCTGTTGTACACGTGGTTGCAGCCACAGTACTTGTGGACTATACAAAGTGGCCTTGTATAACATATGTGATCCTGCAGAGTGAATCTGCTTTGTGCTGTTAGTGTATTTAGTGTCCTAGCAGTTGGGTACATGTTGTTACCCTGCAATGTGTGTACAGTTACCAGTTTCATCATGTCTGCCCAGTTTCAGTTTGCTAGGTGGACAATTGGCCATTGACAATATGGCCTGTCCAAGTCCTGCACTGATGCCATTGCACATTACACCACCTGCTCACCGTTGTCTGTCTACAGGGTGACATTCCACAGGCAGAGGCTTCTACTTGGGTCTATGTTAAATCAGTGAATGCTTAAAAAAGTGAATGCTGATTTACCAACCCTTTTTAAGTGAAAGCTTGAAATCCTGAACACTCGGAACAGCAATTTTTTTTCCCAGTGAAAAAAATCGGTATTCCACAAAAAACAAAAAAAAAACAAAAAACAAACAAAAAAAACCCTTTCAAAACATTAAATAAAGAGGGGGGCTTTGCTCACACACCCTCCGATGTGGGGGGGGGAGTTGTGCCCACCACATACCCCTACTTAAATATACCAACTCCGAGATCACACTGTAGTGGAGGAAATGGCAAAGTCCTGAAAATGGCCCAGCGATTATTTTCTCCTGGGAAAAAAATCACTGTTCTGAGTATTCAGGATTTTCAGCTTTCATTTAAAGAGGGTCGATAAATCAGCGCTTGCTTTTTTAAGCATTCGCTGATTTGCTATAGACCCTTCTGTGTTTGGGTGGTTATGTCATTATGCAGCCTTGGTCTGTTACCATCAAACAACTGCTGTGTGTGTAGGTGCAGATAACCCCAGCATCCTGCATGTATGTGTGGACATTCATACATCTCCATACACATGTATATGTATATATACTATATACACACACACACACACACACACACACACACATATATATATATATCTATCTATATACATATATATATATATATATATATATATATATATATATATATATATATATATATATATATATATATATATATACACACACACACACACATATATATATATATATATATATATATATATATATATATATATATATATATATATATATATATATATATATATATATATATATATGCCACAAACTGATAGATTGTGTAATCATGTGTGAGGGGATAGGGAGAGACAGATACGTATACATAGCTACCCACACCTATTTTCATATATCAGTTCCTCAGGCAAATGAGGCATCAGACATGGGCCCAAGTTAGATAAGTGTAGGAGCATGCCCAATGTGACTGTCAGTACTTACAAGGTGACTCTAGGCAAGACATATTTGTACTCCAGTCTGGGATTTTGTGTGCTTTATCCAATTGGCTGCTGCACCTGATTCGACAGTCACCTCTTTGATATTTTGTCTAAGGCATTCCCTGGCTGTGTGCTGATGGTAATATATGTCTCATACCTATCAAGTGTGACAATTATAATAGACAGTATGGAGTTCTGCATATGTATGTTACATTGTACATAGCATTGTTGATTTCTGGTACATTATTGGCAAATTGCTATAGGTTGGCATTAGGACATTCTGACAGATATTTTAGTTACTGACTCCATACACATCAGTAACCCATGCTAATGCACAGTCTATTATTCTCTGCACTTTATACATTTGACTGGCCAGTAGTTAATTCTTCCCTTTGTATTTGGACCTTTGTTTTTGGATTTTACAATTTTTTTTTTTGCATAATGGCATGTTTGGGTGCCACTGCGTGGCATGCAAACGTGATATGGCTATTTAAAAAATAGATTTTTTATTATTTTGCATTATTTTTTACACATACAGGGCATAGTTATGAACATATATGTTCTTAATATGAAATCCCTGACCTTCTAAAAGGGCTTTTACAGCTCCTGTTCAATTTTTGATTTCTTGTACACGGTTATTTTCCTTGCACACTTCAGACACCTGTATGACTACCTTTCTGCTTTCTGGATCACTCCAGCACCCTCATTTGACCTCATTTGCAAGAAATTCACCTCCTTATAGGGTGATTTGCATTCTGCAGACACTTTCATGTCCACATGCTCCACTGCTTTATTTACTGGATCACATGGATGCCGGTTTCCGTGTTGGGGTCTTGCCACTATGCCTACATGGAAAACCACTCCATGTAGGATTTACTGAATTCCCCTGATAATTTTTCTAAACTTTCACAAATTTTCATATCTTGAAAACTATACAACCTAGACACATATTTTAGAACATGTTTGCTAAGCAGACATAAGAGCTCACATGACATCAACAAATATTCTTTAAGCGCATGTCTATTGAGATAGTTACAGAAATTTGAAAACATAATGTTTAATTGTATAGTTATCAATACAAATACTATTGGATGCCTCTCAAGATGTGCAGCTTACAGTGCAAATAGAGAGTTTTCTTCAACGACATCTAAGGTTTCACCTAATGTTATGCAACAGTTTGTACGTCAGTTGGTTTTTGAAGTGTTAAGTACACAATGAAATATTGCTTATTTTTATAATTACTAACAAACAACTAGCAATGTTTCCAGAATAGTGTGATATAAACCAGCATTTTCAGTGACTTATCATGTCTCTCACATTGATGTTTCACACCATATATCTCAATAATATGTAAGTCTCTTGGTTATAAAAAAAATCTGCATAAATATGAAAAATATGAATTATAAGTGGCAAATATTAATTGCTCCACAGCAGGACATCCTAGACTAACAATCGTAGTGTCCTTTTGTTAATAACTCCTTGCCCTTTCTAATACTGCTTGTAATTAGTTGCTAAGTCAATTAAAGAAGCCACACCCAGAAAAGTTATGGATGCCACAAGGAAGTATGGGTGTAAATTGGAAGCATACAAAAAAGGTGTTCTAGGCTTGAATGAGTATAACTTAGTATTCTGAGCCTTACAATATCTGCACTAGTCACATTGTTAAAATATTACATAGGTACTTTTCCACATAATCTTTAAAAGGAGTTATTTAAAAATGAAAACATCTTAAAATGTTTCAGATATTTTGCTTTTTACTTTGTATTACTTGTCTGTGTACTGCTGGTATTGGTAAAATGGAAGTTCATCATGATACTGAAGAGACAATGAAATTAAATTATATAATCATTAACATCAGTTGAATAATGAAGTGTAGACTGGATTTTAACTAGTTTTTTCAGACTGATGGGTTTTGAGATGATATGGCAAAGACGAGAATTTCATTTTCAAGGAATTTTTCAGTTGAAAGCCAAGTTACCAGTTCTGAGAAAGGTCTGGAATACTGAATGTTATGGATGTGGCAGAATGTAGGTATCACAATGGAGCATTTTAACTAAAGAGATGGTTCAATTAATTACAATTTTGTTTTGCTAACAACTTAGCTTGTGAAAGAAAATTGTTTGCAGTGAGTTATTTCTGACATTCAGCAATTTTTGCTTTAGTAAAATGCAGGAGTGCTAAGTCCATTTTGATAATTCAGCAGTAAATAGATATCTTGTTATAAGCTATTCTTATTTTATCAGCCAACGTGACAGACAGGTCTGTAAGATAAGCATTAAAAAATGAGAACTGCATCCCGTGATGTAAAATAACAATAAAATGGATTTTATCACCAAGTAAGCTTTCTTAAGTGAGGCTTCATCAGACAAGAAAACGTACCTTTAAAATGCTTGAAATCCTGTATGTACAGATCTGTAAAACTAATCAACATGCATAAAACCTAGGACATGAACATTATTCATTCAGTATGAAGGCATAACCCTCATTTAATATTATCATCCTTCCACAGGGGTTTGATAATGAATATACCATTTAGACCAGGTTATAATAAGACCTTAGCTTTGTCTGCCAAACAATAACAAGCAAAGCAACTGTCATCCTATATGAACTCTGCATGACAAAATAAAAACATCTCTGCCCTCAGAGCTTTTCAGCAGATCTGTTTGGTATAACACTTCTTGGTATTATATTTATCATGGACTCAAATCCTTGCCTCTCACCCATGTCAGTTTTACAAATACAAAGCATAATCACTTCTCCTTTAACCCACCACTTAATTATGAGTTCACTGAAAATCCTCATAATTTTACCAGTGTTAATTTAAAATACATTTGTTTTTATGATAAAGGCAAACTTGCATGCTTATTACAGGTAAAAAAATGCACACTAATCACCAATATATATCTACATGGGTCTACATCATAACATTGAAATTTCATAACGTTGAATTTCATAACATTGAGACCAAAACATCTAAATCCCAAAACATTGAAAACTTAGAACACTGAAAGTGTGCTTCATAACATTGAAAACTACAATGCATATGTAAATAACATCATCTCCACCTGTAACAACACCTAACTAACAAACACATGTTTTACTATGTTTCTGCCCCCATACCACCCATAAATTAAATATACAAACTCCAAGGTCGCACTACAGGTTACAAAATTACTTTTTTCCACTGTAGTGCGATCTTGGAGTTGGTATATTTAATTTGGTTAGAAAATTAACTTTTTCCCACTGTAGTGCGATCTTGGAGTTGGTATATTTAATTTATGGGAGTGTGGGGGGTGCATGGGGGGCTTGCCCCCCTGCAGAAACTTAGTAGAAAGTGTGTTTGTTAGTTAGGTGTTGTTATAGGTGGAGGGGATCTTATTTACTTATGCAATGTAGTTTTCAATGTTATGAAGCACACTTTCAATATTCTGAGTTTTCAATGTTTTGGGTTTTCAGTGTTTTGAATTTTTGATGTTATGGTCTCAGTGTTATGAAATTCAACGTTATGAAATTTCAATGTTATGAAGTAGACCCATCTATATATGTATATCTATATCTAGTCTGTCTACACACACACACACACACACACACACACACACACACACACACACACACACACACACACACACACATATATATATATATATATATATATATATATACACACACACACACACACACACACACACACACACACACACACACACACACACACACACACACACACACATACACACACACACACACACACATATAACAACCTTAAAAATACTTGTGTTGTACCGGTCAGCCACGGACACTGTCCTGTAACTAAAGAGACTTAAAACTAATTAAAAGAAGCCACCCCTCGGGTCAAGCAGGTCTCCGCCCCGATAACAAGAAGTGGAAATCTCAAAAATATCTTACTCATGCACTGGGCACCCACAAACACTGTCCTGTAACTAAAAAGACTTAAAAATAATTAAACTAAGCCACCCCATAGGTCAAGTGGGTTTCTGTCCCAATAGCTAGAAGTGGAAACCTCAAAAATACCTCACTCACACTCCAGGCACCCACAGACACTATCCTGTAACTAAACAGACTTAAAACTAATTTAACAAAGCTGCCCATTGGATCAAGTGGGTCTTTGCCCCCCATAACAAGAAGTGGAAAGCACAGGAAGCAACAGCTGCATAACCCCAGTTTCTTTTGACAAAAACTTAAATCTATAAAATATCATACCATTACCTCTCCTCTTTATCTGTACCTAACCCCAGCTTTAATAGTATATCCTTTTAAGAAATTCAGGGTAAAATTAGATAATGTCTACACTTGCCTTAATTTAACAGTATAAAGTAGAGTGACTGTGGAAAGTAACATACCTTTTCTTAAGGTTCACGGATTGGTTTCTAATCCTCTTGCACTTCACAAACAGTGTATGCAGAGTTCAATTACCCATTGGTTATCCATCTCCTTACCTGTAGTCTTTACCCCTTCCCCTCCAGCTCTTGTCCTGTATTAGACTGCCTGAGGTATTATAAACCCAGGCTGCCATTTGGTTTATTTTATTTCAAATCCCACTGTGGCTGTTTGTCTCCCCTGGTGTGTAATCATCTTGATGCAAGTTCTTGCATTCAAGGTATACTGTACATTGTGGTTTAATACCTAATTCTTTAATACAACAGCTTATACTATTTGTTTCTATTGTTTAAAACACTGCAGGATGCCTTTAGATATTTCTGCTTAATGAACTGGTGTCACATATGCACCTAGATACGTTCTGTTTCCTTGTTTACTGTTATAGAGCCAGAAGGGTAATTTCACATATTGCATTGAACTGCTCTGTTCAACTGCAGCGACTAGTGTTTAAAACATGTTGAAAGTGTATCTTGCTTTAATGTAGTAGAGGACTGCTTCATGTGTTATTCATGTTATATTTTTGTATGTGCCACAAAAAAATGATTTTTTCAGGTGCTGAAGCAGAAACAACCATTACCATTACCTAATGATTTTGTTATAGATTACTGTTAAACCTAGGCTAATCTTAGAGAGCTTAATTCTTCCTAACTGACACACTTGCACACATGCCTTTCATTTCTATAACTCTACTATGTATCATTTAACTTATTTTAATAGGCTATAACCTATTTTGTACTGTATGCCCTTCCTCTGACTCTTGCACCTTTACCAGAGCTATTACTTACTATACATAGCAGTAACATTGCTGGCGACTGCTCACACAGCACTTAGTGACGTAACCTAATGCTGTCTTACATTTTTTCTTTTTCTTTCAGTAAACCAAGCCACTCTTGGGTCAAGCAGTCTTCTGCCCCCTATAACAAGAAGTGGAAACCTCAAAAATACGTCACTTGCAAACCGGGCACTCAGGGACACTGTTCTGTAACTAAAGAGACTTAAAACTAATGTAGGTGCCTAACTTTCAAGAAGCTGGACAGTAAAATACCTTAACTGCAGTAAATTAAACAAGTGTCAGAGAGTGTGTTAGTACACTCTACTGTATAGTTCCTTACACACACCACTGTACTGACAAGCTCATTGCCAGGAAGCAACAACTGCATAACCCTCTCCAATAAGGGCTCCCCCTCCAAACCATAGCCTATTTTCTTTTGACAAAAACTTAAATCTACAAAATAGCATACCATTACCTCTCCTCTTCATCTGTACCTAACCCCAGCTTTAATATTATATCCTTTTAAGAAATTCAGGGTAAAACTAGATAATGTCTGCACTTGCCTTAATTTAATAGTATAAAGTCGAGTGACTGTGCAAAGTAACATACCTTTTCTTAAGGTTCACTGATTGGTTTCTAATCCTCTTGCACTTCACAAACAGTGTCACAAACATTTTAAATGTGTATTAAACATAAACTATCCCATTAATTTTGGCAGTGGCTTTCAGCCGATACCATTGCTCAGCATCTGCAGATAATATGGTTCTAGTCACCAGCAGTATTTTTTCTTATTGCACAGTAGATTATCCACTGTCACCAAGCAGACATGAAGTAAGCATTTCTGTTTCTGTGCTTATTCCATCTAAGTTATATTTCACTGTCAAAGGCATTCCACTCTGTTTTACAACCTTACTTTTAAGTAACATATCCTTTTGCTTTTTCACTGGTTTTTATACCTTACTGATTATTTTTGAAGATGGTAGCAAAGAGGGTCTTTGTCAGACATGCTCTGTTCGTTCTCACCTCAGTCAGGCTCACTCTGCTCCCCTACCCTACTCCCATTCCCACCAACCCCATGTATCCTTACATTTATGGTTATATAGACCTAACCGAACATTCATCTCTCATCAAATCACACGACTTCCTACCAAAATAACAACATATCTGTAAACTATGATTATCCACTCACCAAACACCACAATTAGACTCATGCTATACACCAATAAACCCCACCCACCAACACCCATATATCAAACACCCCACAAAAGATACTGCTAACATTCTTCATTTTATTCATAATATTAATGCTACATAGCTTAGCCACATCACTTACAAATAAAGCAGCCACATCTACCTACATCACTACAACATCCTCCATTAACATATCCCAACAACTAAAGCATTACTCAAATATCTGCCTGGAAATGTTTTGCTATCCTTACCCCAACAGCAAAATAAAAATCCATAATACCATGAAACCCCTTCTTCCTACACTAAATCCATACCATAAAACTAAATGCAACCTGCTGCATACTTTCCTAATACTGAAATAAATACAAAGTGGTAGCATACACCCAAATCCTGGACCAAATGTACAGCCTAACTCCAAGTCCTTAAACCTACTTACTCTAAATCTAAGACTCTTATGCAATAAAATAACTTCTCTGCATGCTTGGATAGAACTATGCAACCCTGACATCTTAGCCCTAACAGAAACCTATCTATACTCTGGAATAAATGATACTGAAATTCTACCCCATAACAATGCCATCTTTAGACTAGACAGACTAAAGAAGAAGGATGGAGGCACAACACTCTTATATATATATCCAGACTCAATATAACTCCTTACCCACACAAACCACCTAAATTCCTTAACACCAAAGTACTAATGAATTCCCTAAATCTTAACATTTCTAAAAAAATCTGTCTATATTCCTCTAGTAAATAATATACTAATCCTAGAAGACATAGTGTGATGGACGACTGAAAACAACAAACTAGAAACAATAATCTTAGAAAATATGAATATTAACTGGCAAACCATCACTGTAAACTTTCCAAACAAAAATATAAACCTCTATGGGTTTAAACAACTAATCACTGAGTCTACAAGGTACAACAAAGACTTCACTATCCAGTCTACCCTTGATTGGATCCTTGCATCCCACCCAATCAAGTTCTCCTCCTCATGTACACTACCAAATTCACTAAGAAACCATTTTCCAGCCTTTGCCATTACAGCAACCACCCACCTTCCAAAAGAACATACCATAAAACAGTTAGAAATGCCACTAGACTCAATCAATAAACACTCAACAACCTACTAAATGGAATAAGCTGGTCACCCCTAAAATTACTACCACTAAATGATGCTGTTCGATACTTCAGTACTACTTTCTTAAAAATAATTGATAGTCTGGCCCCCATGCAAACAAAGAGAGTAAAGAAAACAAAAAACCCATGGTTAACAGCCAACTGCATTGACCTCATGAAGCAATATGACATAGCATGGAACAATTGGAAACAAAACAGAACCCAACAAAACCTCCACGCTTATAAAACATTGTGCAATAGAGTAACCAAAATAGTCAACAAATGTAAATAATCATACTACTCCAATCTCCAGCTTCAACACAAATACAACCCCCCAAAATTATGGCACTCTATGACTACCCTCCTCAACTGAGGCTCAAACAAAGACCACTCCCCCTCACCTAGTGCCCCCCAGCACAAATTGCTGAAGAATTTAACAAACATTTCATAAAATCCATAGCAGACCTACTCACCTCTATAAACTCAGGTAACTCACAACTAAACCTGCACACCAACAATTCCTTAACACCCCCCACAAAAGATCAGTCCCATGACCATAGCACCAACCAGCAAACTAGCTCCAACAATACTTTCACTTTCCATCCCATATCCACCTCTCAACTAAAAAAAAACTACTACTCAAGCTCAAACCCTGCTCCACATCAGCAGACAATCTCCCACCCCAATACCTAAAATTCACTGCTGATAATTGCATATCCAGTTAGCATCCTAATAAACAGGCCATTCTCTGAAGCTATAGTCGCTACAATATGGGAACTATCTCACATAACACATATTCATAAAAGAGGGCAATCCACAGAAATCTCTAATTTCCACCCAATATCAATACTATCCCCTCTATCCAAAATCATGGAAAGGTGTATTCACCAACAATCATGAAAAATGTACTCCAAAACAACCTGCTCTCTCAAACTCAGCATGGCTTCAGGTCAAATCACAACACATCCACAGCACTATCCTTTGCAAACACCATTAACAAAGCCAGAGACAAAGGTCACCTAGTAGCAACAATTTTCCTAGACCCCTCAAAAGAATTCAGTACTGTTTTACATACTTTACTACTTAACAGACTATCCAGCCTAGGTTGTTCCTCCTCCACACACTAGTGGTTCCAAAGTTGCCTTCATGACAGGAAATAAGCAATTAAATGGTCAAATCAACTCTCCCCCTTCCTACCAAACCTCACAGGAGTAACTGAAGGCTCTATCGTAGGACCATTACTATTTGACATATTCAACATTAACCTATACATCTCCTCTTCCCCGGAAACATTAATACAGTAGGTGGATGCCACCATACCATCCCTGAACTGCTAATCAAAACTCAACAATCTTTCTCAGTAATTGAATCATGGCTTACAGAGTCCCAACTCTTTCTAAATCCCCCCCAAAACAAATTTATGATATTTCACCCCAAAAACACCACCCTCAGCCCAGGCCAACAAAATATTTATGCAGTCGACAATACCATCTTAGACATCATTTAAGAAACTAAACTACTTGGTGTTATAATTGATGATAAATTCAACTTTGGCCCTCATATTGAATAAAATATCACTCCCTCCATAATAATAGGTATACTCTACAGAAACAGACAACTCCTTACCACTGCAACCAAAACTACCCTGGCTAAAACCTTTCTGCTCCCATCACTTCTCTCTGGTTCCTGTATACCAGCCAATCTGTAGAACTCCACCAAAAATGAAATTAGAGTAATGCTACAACAAAGTTGCAAAGTTTGCAACCAACTCCACCTACCATCCACATCAATGTACACCACTCAAAGAATTAAACTGGTTAGGATTAACACTACAGATTTCATATAAACCCCTAATTACAACACACAACCAATTCTATGGACCCACTGCCTGTCAAGCTCTAGAAGGTCTAATACAACATTACAAACCAAACAGACCCTTCAGATCTGAAAATAAAACCCTCCTTGAAATATGCAAACCTTCTAGAAATCCAGGAAAATCTCTATACTCACACTCTATTCATAATTCTTGGAACACCCTGCCTCCCAACATTAGGTTAACTGCTAGCCTACCTCTCTTTAAAGCCTACCTAAAAGAACGTCTAAATAAATCATGGCTATGCACATGCATAACCCCAGGCTAATACACAATCTGCCCTCCTATACCTCCTTCAATTACATTATAATGTCCACTACCATTAAGCACTGTCAGGACTGGAAAAAATGTACCATACCACTCCTATATTTCTATCTCCTTATGAACTAACCTAAACAGCACAAGTATTCTTCCAATTCAAATATGAAGAATGGTATTGTGCAAATATCCTATCACTGAGACAGTGACAATGTATCATGTTAAAAGTCTTGTCAAATTGGTAAAAGTCTTGGCAAATTTATAATTTTGCGTAAAGTGTTATCAAGATAAATGTGTACTGTATACTTATGTCTACTAATTTTGCTTATAGGTCTTTGTATAAAGAGTTAGCACAGTTAAACTAGCAATGTACTCACTGTACACTTATACAGTGTAGTTTGTCACAGTTAAACTAGCAATGTACTCACTGTACACTTATATATTGTAGTTTGCTTGTAAGTCTTGTAATTATCTAAAATTGTGGAGCTTTTCTCCCCGGGCCTCTGCAGAAAATGGGTCTTGTGACTCAGTCGGACTATCCCGGTTAAGAAATGTCAAGTAACTAACTAACTAATTAACTAAACAAATAAATAAATCTATCTATCTATATATAAATACATATACATATATATATATATATATATATATATATATATATATATATATATATATATATATATATATATATATATATACATACATACATACATACATATGGGTCTACTTTACATGATCAAACTTTCAAATGTTCGACTTTCATATAGCCGAGACCATATGATCGAACATTTAAAAGTACGAACATGTTAAAAAAAAAATTAGAACCAAACAAAAAAAAACTAAACATTTCTAGCAGGGGGGCAAGCCACCCTGCACCTCCCAAATGGGGGGCTGCACCCCCCTGCTCTTTAAATATACCAACTCTGAGATCGCACTACATTGCGGTAAAGGGAAATCTTCCCATTCCATGCTGTGTGGAGATCTCCATTCAGACCATTGAAACTTTTAAAAGTTCGATGATATGGTCTCGGCCATATAAAATTCAAGCTTTTAAAAGTTCGATGATCTGAAGGGGACCCATATATATATATATATATATATATATATATATATATATATATATATATATATATATATATATATATACACACACACACACACACACACACACACACACACACACACACACACACACACACACACACATGATTCGACTGATGTTGGTTGACTCCTGTTTAGCTGTGTGCAAGGAGCCTATGATATGAAAGCCCAAAGGTAATTTTAACCTGCCCACTGGCCAGATGCCTTTTCTCTGAATGTGGGTTTCGGTGCTGTTTCAGTGAATGTGAGTTTCAAAGGTAGAGAAGTTTTAATGCTAAGTCTGTTTTCATTGTATGACTATTGCTTTATATAGCAAATGTCTTGTCAGTGTTTGTGCTATAAAATTTAAAATAAAAGTTGTAAATTAAATCAAATATCTTCAAAAATTCTAGAAATAAAGCATAAACAGTATGCACACTGAGAGTTTTAAAGAGTGTGTATGGTAACTGGGGAGAAATAGCCAAGTAATAGGACATGGAAATGGCTGGTTTGGGGGCTGAGTGTAGGGGAGGGGTTGTGTGTGGGGGTCTGGATTTGCACTCCCCTGCTAAAGTCCTGTGGGCTCCCCTGCTTTGGTGTATTGTGCACTGCATGCTCATTGAGTGATAAAAGTGGCTATCTCAGTTATGTAAAGCACAGTTTTGCACTTTTAGGTAAAGCCTCCTATGACATCATAACTAATTATAGGTCCCCTACCATGAAACAGGAAAAACGTACCACATACCTGGAGTTACTGGAGTCAATTGCTATACAGCCCAATACCTTACTCAGGGGTGATTTTAATTATCCTACCATCAACTAGGATACAGACACGACCACAAACATGCTGGCTCAGAGGTTTTTGGACTTTGTCAATGCAAATACTCTGGAACAGCTTATCAACACACCCACAGGAGGCTCCCTTGTCCTGGACATAGTACTTGCTAACATGGGAGATCATCACCACCCCAATCACAAGGCATTCTTTAACTAAGTCCAAAATCTAGAAGGGAATGCCCAGCTATGCGCTGAACTGGTTGTGGATGGCACCACCCATACTGATATGGAGGTAATAGATAACCTGCTAGCTGACAGATCTGGAGAAAACTTCACCCTCACATCCCCTCCAGTCACCCCGTCCCCCCCAAAGTATACCTGACACCATTCCACAGCCTATTATCTCAAAACAGCAGGTCATCTTGGCACTCTCCAAGGCCAAAAACACTGCATCAATGGGACCAGACAACATCTCAGGTTGCCTTTTAAACAACTTAAAACATGACCTAGCAGATTCACTTGGATCCCTGTTTAATAACAGCCTGAGAACTGGCTATTTTCTGGTGGAATGGAAGACAGCAAAAGTAATCCCTCTACAAAAAGGGGGACCATCAAATGACCCTGGGAATTATAGGTCCATGAGCCTGACTAGCCTCATCTGCCAGGCCATGGAAAGGGTCACTATTGACCTTATTAACAATTACATATGTAATCACCAAACTCTGGATGCAACCCAGCTCAGATTCGTTAAAGGTAGATCATACCTGTTAAACATGGTTGACTTTTTTGAGAAAGTCACCAAGGCCCTGGATGAGGGAAAGACAGTGTATACCACCTATTATGACCTAGCCAAGGCAATTAATACAATCCCCCATAGGGAATTATAAAGGCACTCTCCCAGTTGAAAGTTAACCCCTACATTACCAGACGAGTAGCCAACTGGCTCACCGGCAAGATTCATTGTCAAAGTGGGTGATATCACTTTTAGCAAAAGACCAGTCACCAGCGGTGCATCACTGGGTTCTCTGCTGGGCCCCTTACTGTTTGGAATTTATTTTTCAGAAGTCCAGGAAATCTTGGATGCTCTGTGGATGATCAAGTTCACTGACAATTGCAAATTGGGAGCAATCACTGAGTCCCCCAATGATGTTAATATACTGCAGATAGGGTTAATAAAGACAAAAAATGGTGTCAAATACATGGATTAAAACTAAATGAAAGAAACATGCATTATTATTCCTTTTAGGACAGCTGACATCCCTGCTAATTGCATTATAGACAGCACCCCACTAAGTGTAGACCCAGTGGTACATGATCTGGATACTCAGGTTTATAGCAATCTGAACTTTGACCACATATCCACAGTAGTAAGGAAATCCTTCTATGTGGCATATCTTATAAGTAAAGGCATTGCATCTAGATCTAAGGATGTTATAACTCCATTATATTCAGCCCTCATCAGACCAATAATTGAGTACAATGCTCCCTTTTTTATGTACCTAACCTGACACATGCAACAACTGGAGAGACCACAGAGGTTTCTCACCAAGAAATCACAGGGTACACAAAACAAGTTTTACTCAGAAAGACTAAAAGCCCTGTTGCTGTATTCTGTCTCCTACAGGTTGTTAAGGGGGTGACCTTTGCTTGGCTTACAGGGCAGTGTCTGAGCCGGGCCTGATGGAAATGCTACACATTTGTAAGTCAAACTGCAGGATGGTCCTTTACTCCAAGGATCTTAACCCAGCCTCTGACACAAACAGGTCATGTTGGAGAGATAGCTACATCTTTCAGAGACTGCCACTTCTCTGGAACAAGCTTCCAATTCATTTGAAACAGAGCCCCTCTCTGACCCTCTTCAAACACAACCCAGATCAATGGATGGGTGACTGCAAAATCACTCCTGGGGTGGTGCCTTTGTAAAAAGAAGGACCATCAACTGACCATGGGAATTAAAGGTCCATAAGCTTGACTAGCCTCATCTGCCAGGCTATGGAAAGAACCATTACAGACCTATTAACAAGGACATACATAATCTCTAAACTCCAGACACAACCCAGTTCGGATTCATTAAAAGTAGATTATACCTGTTAAACATAGTTGACTTCTTTGAGAAAGTCACCAAGGCCCTGGACGAGGGAAAGACAGTGTATACCACCTATTTGGACCTAGCTAAAACATTTGATACAATCCCCCACTCAGGGTATTATAAAGAAACTCTCCCAGTTGAGAGTTAACCCCTACACTACCAGATGAGTAGCCAATTGCCTCACAGACAATGCACATGCTGTCAAAGTGGGTGATATCACCTCTAGCAAAAGAACAATTGCCAGTGATGTATCTGTGCTGGGCCTCTTACTGTTTGGAATTTATTTCTCAGAAGTCCAGGCAATCTTGGGTGGCCTGTGTTTGACCAAGTTCATTGATGATTGCAAATTGGGAGCAATCATTGAGTCCTCCAACAATGTTAATATACTACAGATAGGGTTAACACAGACAAATGATTGGTGCCAAAGCCATGGATTAAAACTAAATGCAAAAAGTGCATTATTATTCCCTTTGGGAAAACTGACACCTCTGCTAATTACATTATAGACAGCACCCCCACTAAGTGTAGATCCAGTGGTACATGATCTGGGTACTCAGGTTGATAGCAATCTGAACTTTGACCACCACATATCCAGAGTAGTAAGGAAATCCTTCTGTGTGACACATCTTATAAGTAAAGGCATTGCATCAAGATCTAAAGATGTTATAATTCCATTATACTCAGCCCTCATCAGACCTGTAATTGAGTACAATGCTCCCTTTTGTATGTACCTAACCAGACACCTACAACAACTGGAGAGACCACAGAGGTTCCCCACCAAGAAATTACAGGGCACACAAAACAAGTTTTACTCAGAAACACTAGAAGCCCTGTTGCTGTATTCTGTCTCCTACAGGTTGTTAAGGGGTGACCTGTGCTTGGCTTACAAGGCAGTGTCTGACCCAGCCCTGATGGAAATGCTACACATTTGTAAGTCAAACTGCAGGAGGGTCACTTACTCCAGGGATCTTAACCCAGCCTCTGATATGAACAGGTCATGCTGGAGAGATAGCTACATCTTCCAGGGAGTGCCACTTCTCTGGAACAAGCTTTCAGTTCATGTATAACAGAGCCCATCTCTGACCCTCTTTAAACACAACCTAGATCAATGGATGGGTGACCCCAAATTCACTCCTGGGGTGGTGCCCATGGTCCCCCTGGACAGAGGAAGTCAGTATTAACTACCATCGACTCTTAACTCTGTGAACTTCACTCACCTAACCACTAATAATTGGGGCAACTCAGGATAAATATGACTAGACTTCTAAGGGCATTAGGGCTGTTGACATTGTAACCTCCTATGACCTATGAACTTATGGCAAACATGTAAAAAACTCACAAATAATAAATACCTCAAAAATAAATGAAGTAGCTTTACAGAGATGGGGTCCAGACACCTGTATCCCTTATGACAGGTGGTTCATCTCTTACTACCCTTACTTAGATATGCTACCTACAATTTTGCACAATTATGAAACAAGTACACTTGGAGATCTGAGAAAATATATCTTAAAAAGATTTTAGCTTCTCAGTTAAGCACTTTAGTCTATCACAGACTTCATTAGATCTGAGTTCATACACAGTCATAAATCATTTAAATACTCATCTCAAATCACGTATCGCTTCTTAATTATATAAATTGAATTAATTACCTAAATTTCACAAAAGCACAATACAGACTTATTTTATACTGTTATAAAATATTTAAAATCAGTTACATAATTTCAACTTTAACAAACTTTTTTTTATATTCAGATGCCCTTTCAAACTTGGAGGCTTTCTTGCATTCAGTTTATTCTGTCATTTGAACTCCTTTATTTCCAAGCAGTTTTTCAAGTCACTAAACCTAAGAAAATTAGTGACACTATCAACAACAAAAAAAGAACATTTCTTAAATTTAGTACAGTTGGCATTAACATTAGTTCAGTCTTTATTTTTGATAGCATTGATGTATTCACTAATTCCATCTTCTAGCTCTTTTAGCAATTCAAAATTGTGACACGATTCACAAACAGTGCAATATACAGCTTTTAGGATTTGTAGTTAAAACTTATGTGCAGAAAAACAATCCCCTAGAGTCACAAAGCTCCATGCAAGAATAAGGCTATTCTTGCACTGAGTGGTTCGTGTCCATTTAGGATAGCAGCATGCCTTGCATATGCATGAAGGTGTGCTGCTATCTAATCTAAATGGACATGAACCAGGAGCAAGCACAGGAGGCATGTGTCAGCAGAGCCTGCACCTGAAACACACCTCCTTCGCTCTAAAAGTGCCGTATGGCACTTTCTGACACAGATGAGTGTCAAGCTATATAATATTAGAGCCTGGCTCTAATATTATATAGTAAACAAGTGTCTGCAGACACTGAAATGTAAATAGCAACATTTCAGTGTCCATGGACATTGAAAAATAAAAATAAAAACATAAACACCTAGAAGGCAGCAGCCTTCAAGTGCACCCCCCCAAATGTATGCACTCTTGCCCTACATGCCCTGAAGCAGTAGGGCAACAGGAAAGGAACTGAAATTAAAAAAAATAATAATAATTTTTTCATCAAAATAAATCTGAAGTTTAAGTGGTGCACAGCTTGTTTGCATGGCACGCAGCTATGCTTAGCCTGGCTGAAATCCTGAAAATGATAGACAAGTGCTACTGTGACAGAAAATGTCATCAAGCTACTGTAGTATAGTGGTACCTGTCATGGTATAGCATGTAGAACATGCTCGGTTCAAATCCTCCCTCTACCAAATTATTTAATAAACTTTTAAGGAATTTGCATGATAAATGTCAATCATATGGCTCATGTATAACAAAGTAGGGGTGGGAATATGTAAAATATAAATGTATAAAATAATTTATAAATTTAATGAAAAAAATAGATTTAAGCAATGCTTTGCTAGTGCAAGCATTGCTTACCTGCTTTTAGCTCTGCTTAGCTGGTGTAAGCATTGCTATGCAGATTTGCATGGAGCTAAGAATAGTGGAGCATATTAAAACTGGCCAATCAAAAAACAGTGCGAGAAAACTGCCCTATTTAAACCGCATAGGCAGGAATACAGCCATAACCATTTGGGATTACACACAGCAGGACCAAAATGTCTGGCATTGGTGAAGGTGTGGGCTTCCGAGTGCAACACTGGGACATCCAGGTGTCCAGGGTCATGATTGGGCTCCTAATTAAAAAACATGATGGCAGGCTGCTGCAGGGCCATTACCAGGGCTCGCAGTACAAAGCGGAGGCCTGGGACCAGCTTGTACATGATCTCACCAGTGCCACTGGCATACCCAGGGCTGGTGAGCAGGTACATCATCACCATAACAACCTGAAGTGGAGGAGGAGTGCACTCTTGGACCAGTGGATCCAAGAAGCCCGAGTGCAGGATGCCCCACCTGTCTGTAAGCATACAGTCTTATGTATCTCTAAGTATGCAAAGAGTTCAACTTGTAACTGTGCAGATGTGATTAATGTGTGATTTCTCCCCATACAGCTGCTACAGAGAGGTCCCGGAATGTTGAGGCTCATGCCCAGTGACTGGCCCAGCTGCATCAGCAGTATGGTGAGTACAGAATACCCCCTATTATTAGCAGTAAGAAATCAAAATTATAGTAATGGTAGTACTGCCTGCATATATAATTGTGCTGTAAAAGTCAGGAAAAAATGCCTGTGTCAGGCTGCCAGTGTTACAATGGATTATTCCCAACTGCTGTGTAATACAGATATCAGTAGCAAACAAGGTACAATATGCAGGAGAGGAATATTACAATATATATGAGTGTGTCTGAGTGAACCTGCCATGAAAGTGCCATGTCAGGACTACTGTAACAGTTGCAAATGAAAAGCATTCCCCTGTGCAGACCATGCAGGAATAGTAATTGTAGATTTCTGAATCGTACACAGATATGTATGTCAAAACTAATAAAGGTGATCCCAAACACTGGTATGTGTCATCTCACTTGTACCTGATAAATAGAAATGAGTATGTCCTGCAGAATGTATTAACTGAGGTGAACTGATTTAGCACTGCTTGTCTGCATACTTTAGAATGGGCATGTCAAATAACTGGAAAAAAGCAACAGTACATATTCCCATCAGAATGTATTTTACTTGTTTGTCTGCCAGCATTGTCCTGTGTTAACCTTTCAATTTCAGCCATATATAGATGGGCCTTTTCGGCTCAGTCAGACACCCCTGGTTAACACATGTAAAATAAATAAATAATAATAAATGTTAATGTACTGAAAAATGTATAAAGCTAACAGCTGCAGACTTAAAATCTACACTGTGTACTCATGAATCTAAATTGCAGTATGTAGTTGTAAAACAGTCAAATGTGCAATCCAGCTAATGTGCACATGTTTCACAAACAGTGACACCAATGTCTGTTGTATATGCATAATTTGTACTGAAAATGGGAAACAAATAATCCATGTCATAATAAAAGCACTATGCACAAAAATATGTACTAGATAGAAATGTCACAAACAGCACACAGCACCTCCCCAGTAGCCGAGTCTGATAAGGACTAGGTCTCTAGTTCAATTTTGCACACACAGCATGGTTCAAATCCAGGGACTGCCACTAACATCTCAGTCTGGTTCTTCAGTTGTAAACTGCAATCTGAATAGAAAAAATAATGTAATGCAACACATACATTTTCCATACAGGGCACACAGGTAAAGAAATCTGAATAGAAATACTAGTATGATGTGTATAACTATGAAAGGTGCACATTTGCTGTGTTGATCAGCCCCAGTCCTACAAATAGATGCAAGCTGGATATCCACACTCTGCAGTCTGGACCAGAGAAGCCCCTCGAGTGTCACGCTGTCATGGATACTTTCCCCAGTTGCCAAGAAACCTGCATACAGAGAATGTCACAGTAGATGTATGTGAAAGGCACAATACACACTCCAGGGCCTGCAACTAATATGTGAATCTGAAATATGTGTAGAAATAGCAATGTAATGTGCACACATTTCATCTGCATAGGCTCACAGGTAAAGAAATTGGTATAGAAACAGGTCTGATCTGTATAACTAAAATAAGGGTGCAATTGCTCTGTTATCTACACCTGTCAGTGTGCTGTAGCAGCCCCATGGCCTAGGTAGAGTGTAAGTGTGGTCAGAATGTAGTGAATAGTAGTGTACTAAGAATTATACTTGATAGCAGTTGTCAATTGAATCTGTTCCCTTCCCCACCACTGAACTGATCCAAACATCACACTGAAACCAACATGGGTATGTTCCTAAACAAACCTCTACTGTTGGGACCATTGTTCCATTTGGTTTATCATTGTTTAAACTGTGTACATAATAATATTCCCTGTTGAATAATAATTTTATTGCCTGCCTGACATACCACTAACTGGCATGCTGTTGCAATCCTGAATGCCATTCCATATATGCATGGGCTGTGCTTGCTATGGCACTGTTATAATTGCACTGTTTTGAGTAAATGAGAATATCCACGTATGCTATTTTGACTAGTGTTGTAATGTGTTATGCATGATTAACCAATATTCATTGTTAATTTCCACACCATATGATAAGGCACATCTCAGTGGATCTGCCTCTCCCACCCCACCTAGCTGAGGTACCGGGTCCCAGCATGTCTGGGACTCAACACAGACCTCCCTCATCTGTTAGTCATGCACCAACCTTGGGTGGAACCGCTGCAGGGGATGGGACTCACCCCCCCTGCAAGTTGGCACAGTGAGGACGTTGTCACCCAGGACAAGGTCTGTGGCATGGTGCACAGTGTCCTCCAGATGGAGCTGGATGACCCCCTGTGCCAGGTGGAGGGCAGGATGTCACAGCTAAAGGGGCAGGCAGCCCCTCCAGCCCAGCACAGTCACCTTTGGGGCTGTGAAGGAGTAGTGGTGACTGCCATCGAGTGGGGACCTCAGTGCCACTACTACCATCTGGGGGGCTCATGAGCCTCAAATTCCCAACCTCTCTCCCCCTAAAGGTGTTTACCCACCATGTGTCATACACCACCCCTGTCTGCTGTCTTGTCTGTCTTGTCTGTCTGCAAATGCAACCTCTCCTACCAAACATCCCTCACCACACTTACCAATAATCTTTCCTTAACATCCCACTTTCACCTTAAAAAAAAAAGTGCATCTGTCCCACAAAAAAT
>NC_056725.1:1090116513-1090191513 GCF_019279795.1 Protopterus annectens | reverse complement strand
GCTGGTGGAGATATATCCAGTGTGGAAAGCTTGGAGAGGAGAAGGGAATGGGAGATAGTGTTGAATGCCTTTGAGAGATCAAGGAAGAGGGAGGAGATCAGTTTTTCTTCATTGCGAGCTTGGTTAACAGTGTTTGTGAAAGATAGTAGAGCAGTGATAGTACTGTGGGCAGGTCTGAAACCATGTTGATAGGGGGAAAGAAGATTGTTGTGTGGTAGATATTGCTGGAGCAGGGTGTGTTTGCATTTTTCTAACATCTTGGAAATGGGGGAAAGTATAGCGATTGGGCGGAAGTTAGAGGTGCCAGAGTTGTTACCACCTTTATATAGGGGAAGAATGTATGCTTTCCTCCAGATGGTGGGTATGTAAGATTCCTGAATTGGTCTATTTAGGAGTATACTGACTGGGTAGGATATGGCTGTAGCTCATATTTTAAGGTATTCAGGGGGTAGGTTGTCGGGGGCATTGCTTTCTGGCTTTAGTTTGAGAAGGAGCCTGGTTGTAGTAGAGGTAGGGATGGGGGAGAGAGAAAATGTACTAGTGGGAGAGTTTGTAGGCTGGTTATTATTGGGGTAGTGATTAGGTTGACTAGCTATTGGTGGGAAGGAGGCAGTGAGGTTTGCAATAGTTTCTGTAAAGTATGAGTTGAAGATAGAAGCAATTTCTAATGGAGATTTTTCTGGGTATGGACAGGGGTTACTTTTTGTCCCAGGGTTTAATAGTGACAAGATTGAGGTCCAGAATTGTCTTGGATTTTGCTTATAATTATGCTGTAGTTTAATGTAGTGATCTCTTTTGTCATTTATGATTAGGCATTTTACTTTGTTGTGGAGATGTCTATACAGTTGGAGGTCAGTAGGATTTGTAGTTCTTTGCCATTTTTTCCAGGCTTTGTCTCGAGTGAGCATGGCCTGTCTGGTACTTTTGCTAAGCCAGATGGTGTGTTTTGATTTTACTCTTTTGCAATGAAGAGGGGCATGGCTGTCTAGGATTTTTAGGAAGGTTGAATTAAAAAACTCAACTGCTTCATCTATTGGGAGGGTTTTTAATATATTCCAGTTTACAGATTTTAGATGGTTGGTAAATGCATGTGGGTTGAAATTTGTCAGAGTTCTTTGTATTATGTAGTGATGTTGGCTGGGTAATTGGGAGGTTTCATGTATGGCATACGGCTGGTTGGTGGTCGCTGATATTGCAGGGAAGAGCACCTGTTTTGGAGACTTTATTGGAGTCTGAGACTAGAATCCAGTCTATGATTGAGCTGCTAGTATTATTTCTAGTTGGTCTGGTTATTTCTGTGATTAATTGGGTGAAGTTGTAGAGGTTGATGCTGGGGGGTGTGGAGTTGTCTGGTTGATTGTACCAGTTTATGTTTATATCTCCCAGTATGATTGTTTCATTATTAATGTTGGTGGAGATCCAAGCTAAGATTTCTACCAGGATGGGAGTATTGTTTCCTGGGGTAGGTGAAGTGTTGTTATACATATGCTTTTACAGTTGTTAAGTTTTAAAAAGCAATTCTTATTTTGGCATTTGTGAACTGAGGAATAGGGGATGAGTAGGGCATAATGGAAAGGCTATTTGGGAAGAATAGGGCAACTCCTCCACCTTTTTTGGGGGGGGTCTGTCTAGTCTAAGGCAGGGGTAATGGGGTGGTAGGAATTTGGTGTCCTAAATATATGGTTTTAGCCAGGTTTTGGTTGTTGCAAGTATATCTGGTTTACTATAGGCTATCTGGCATGGAATTCTGTAATGTTGTTTCTAATACTTTGGAGGTTGATAGCAATAAAGTTTAGTGATCTGTGGGAATAGGTAAGGTTGGTGGTAGAGGGATTGGGTCCAGGGATGGGGTGAATATCTCCACATAAGGAGAGAAAGTGTTTATGGGTGGGGGGGTATTAATATAGATTGTTTTCGTGTTATGTGGTTCTGATTTCTGTTTGAAAGAGGGGAAGGGGGTGTGGTGATTATCTGAGAAGATTTTAAGTTTTATGAGTGAGAGTAGGTTGGGTTGAAAGATGCTGGGGATATGTTAGAATATGAGGGTAGCGTAGAGGAGAATATGTCAGTTGGTGAGGTCTTGGGGGTAGGTGAGGTGTGTTGAGGGATGTTAGATTTGTAAGTGTGAGTAATAATACAGTGATTGTAAGGTGGTATAGACAGGAGAGAAGGAAAGCCATTATAGTAACCTGTGTAAGTGGTTCAATGGGTGTGAGGAGTGAATGGGTGTAGGGTTGTAAGGGATAGAGGTATAATCTAGTAAGGGGGGTGGGGTTAGATGGTAGGTGGGAGACGTTTGGGTGGGGGAGAGGAACAGAGGTTGGAACAAGTTGTTTAGGTAGAGGAAGTGATGTCAGAGGGTGGAGTTGGGGGTGGGGTTTGTATAGGTATAAATGTAATTGGTAGGGGGTGTGGGAATGGGGGTAGGGTAGGGGAGAGGAGTGAGCCCGAGTGAAGCAAAGAGCAAACAGGGTGGGTTGAACCTCAGGAGAAGCATGCAAGCACCGAGAAAAAACAATTAGGTAGGAAACGATGTCTGGCAGCAAATTGCTCCCTGTGAATCTTCTCAAATGAAGATGCAGGTGAGATACACTCATTAGAAAGCAAGCTGTTTGGAGGGAGTATTAAGCAGGAGTGAGTGGGATTAGAAAAAAGCTGGGGTAAAGGCCTTAGCAGCAGTCATACTGGACAATCAGGTGAGATTCTGTGTTTGTTTTAAAGTAATAATAATTACAATACATATACAGCTTTAATTATGTAGACAGGTTGTTGTAGATACATACTTCCTTTTCTGCCTGTTTCAGCTCTTTAGGACAGCTGCGATATAACCTTATGTGGTACTATACACAACCACAAGTGAAGGCTTTTTTGTGGGCAACAGAGGGTGGAAAACTAGGCTGATGAGAGCTAGGGAAAAAGAGAAAATAAAAAGAGAGAGTACATGAGGGAAATGTCAGTAGGAGAACTGGTTATGGGGTTAGAGTACATGAGACACATAAACTAACAGTTATTACTGCTATAGGAAAGCAATAAAATAGGGAAGAACCAGCACTGGTTTGTAGACAAAGATAGTTTTAATTAAAAACAATTTTCCAATTACACCAGTCACAAAAAAAAAAACACAAAGCGCTTTCGCATATATATCCTGGTAATTGTGATTTTCATTATGTCAACTAAATAAAAATGCACATATATAAATATAAAATCATTATTGACATCTGTATTGTGTGTATTGGATAACTTACAATCTTGTTTATATTCTTGAAAGACAATGTGTTGTTAAATTCAATTAATGTTAAATATTTATTTGTGTGTTTACTGCTATAGGACACATATACTACAGACAAAGTGATCAACAGTCTTAGAAAACAATGCAGATAAATCCAAAGCATTGCACTATGCTAAAGGCAGCAATGGAATCCACTGCAGGTTGAAATAGCATACATAAAACAAATGTAGATTTGTGCTGCATAGCAAGCTTACACTACAAACAAGTGCAGTCCAGTTATATTTAAAGGCCGTTTAGAGCCACATCATGTGCATATCTCACCGATATGAATGAGAATGCTATAATTCAATACATTAGGTTAATATGTGACCCATAAAATAGGTAGAAACACTACTGTATGAAGCACTACAGCACAATAAAGGCCAAAGAGTATGCTCAGCATATATATATATATATATATATATATATATATATATATATATATATATATATATATATATATATATATATATATAAACACAACAAATATATATATGACCAAAGGCACCATTAATGGGGGTGAAGGGGCCGAAAATAAGTACCTCTTGTAATTATTGATATCATTCCCTCCTCCACAGCTGAACAGAGCTGCCTTGCAACACAATAACCGACACTTGCAAGTCTCATACTCAGGACTCTACACAACATAGTCACAACAAGTTAACAGCACTCCATCTCAGCTATAAGATGTCAGGATGATCTCAATAACATATCATGCAGAATAGTCTGTGTACCATAGGCAATGTACAATATGGAAGCAGTGAACATTCCAGTGATACATATACACGCACACACACACACACACACACACATATATATATATATATATATATATATATATATATATATATATATATATATACATATATATGTATATACACATACATACACATATACATATATTTCTACTTTTAGGTATGTGTAAGTAGATATATATTTAGAGGGTGCACAGCATATTGAACAGCCAGTATTCCTACAGTTGCCACCTTTTAAAATGGCCAGTGTTTGATTTTTTCATACAAAAGACAATTATTGCATGAAACATGTACCCACAGACAAGTCAAGTGACATGACACCACACACAAGTCTGCATACAAAGAAATGTTTATTTGTGTACTATTTCAGTTGTATATGCCATTTCATATAGCAGTTAGGTGTTTGAAATACATAATAACTGAATAATGCAACTCTCAAACAAAACATTTGATGCAGTAATCTGAAAGCATAACATATGTTGCTGTCCAGGACAAGGCCTTCGAGTAGTACAACAGTAAACAAACACTGGCATGGAAGATAAGAATCAATCAACACTAATTAATTACAGATGTAGTTCAGCAGTCTTCAATTACACTTTGTACTCAAACCCTAGGGGGAAAAGAATTAAGTTGTCACAATGAAAATATATCTATTACATAACAATGCTTAACTTAAAACATCACTATCACACTGACAAACAGAACTGTCTGTAAGACAGTAAGAATTAGCCCACCACTGTTCCCATGGTGAAATGTATGAAAATGTACAGCCATATACCTTCATGTGTCTTACTACTGATATCCCTCAGATGTTGTAACATCCTAGGTTAAAAACGGTGCATACCCCTCCCTCATAGAATGACTTACAAGGGCATATAACAGTGTTACATACACTGGCCTCTGGAGTATACAAGGTCACACATGTTTTGTCCAACTGTAGCCCTCAAATATAGGGACTCTACCCCACAATATGTGAGGGAGTCCACAACATCACTGGAATGATAGCAGGAATGCCAGCTCTAAATAATGATAGGGCACTACTTAACCTCTTACTGCATGACATATGGACAAGGCCTGGTATATAGTTAGAGGACAGAGGCTGGAACACAGGCCCTTATTTGTAATATTGCTGTTATACACTGTGAAAGTTGCTAGTGTTACAGGATTGATTGCACCATACCCTTACTCAGGAATATGAAGTCAGAAACACAAATGGATGTAGCCATGTACTGATAGCACTCAACAGAGATAATGCCACTGATATATCAGAGACAAGACCTGCGGTGAACAGACAAACCATAACAGCCAATCCTCTGGCCATCATGTAGATAGGCCCACAGTTGAAAGCTATGCAGACAGACTGCATTCCATGCAAAACTGGCATGTACACACAAACCCTGTAAAACTAGTGATATACAATGCATATAACAACAATACTCACACTGTCTGTAGGTCTGGAACCTTATACAAATATATAGTTGGCCTGTGTCTGCAAGTCCTGTTGTAAGAGGTATTGCTACCTGCTGTCTGTAACACTGCTGCCCACACACAAGAAGGATGTCTTCCATACAGGAAAGGTAAAGGGACAACACCCACATGATGTAGTAATTTATATAAGTGGGTTGCCATGACAGTGGTAATTGGAAGTACTACACTGCTGGCTGCATGCAATTAGCAAGCGGTGAACACTGGTGCAGAGGCCATCACCTGATCATGAGCATCACCTACAAAATCCATGCTGCAACCTATTCAAAGCATCTCAATCCCTGTAGTGGAGAGAGAGAGAGAGAGAGAGAGAGAGAGAGAGAAATAACTAAAACTACAAACCAAACCAAAACAACAGTATATAAAACAAGGGACACATAAAAGTGCACCTAGAAGAGAGGACAATACTACAACAGGTATATGAAACATATATGCATGTAATTGAATGTAGTACATGGTCTGTAATAATGGGATACATTATGTGGAAACATTTATATGTGCCATCAAGACTTGTAATGATGTCCTGCTGAACAACTGCTATGGACATAGCATCTGGCCCTGTGGGCAGTGGGCCATACCTGTCAGCTGTGCAGATCAGCACTGAATGACAAGATGTAATCCATCATAGTGTGTGTTCTGTACCTCTAGACATATATATTAGTGTGGAAAATAGCTGGTGGTGGAAGTAATGAAGTTATGATGGACACATGAGTTTCAGACCCCACCACCTGCAGGACAGTCATATTAACATGAGATGTATCATGCACAAACATCATATGTTTGTAATAGGCTTACATGCAATCTGTCCCTATATATGTGTGTGTGTGTATATATATATATATATATATATATATATATATATATATATATATATATATATATATATATATATATATATATATACCACCTAATGTTAGGCTGTGTCCCCATGTGACACCCATCTCTTTTGTAGCAAGGCAGAACAGTGCAGCTGTGGAGGAAGGAGAGTTACAGAGTGTGGACCTGATGTTTGAATGCACTATATATATATATATATATATATATATATATATATATATATATATATATATTTATATTTATATATATATATATATACATCCCAGATGTGCTGTGGCCTGGTAACATGGCCAGATGAGGTGGGAGATGTGGTTCTACTGGGAACTAGCTTCCCAAACATGCTATTGCGTCACAGTTATAGAACATATGTGGGTAGTAATAGTCCACACATTCCAGGATTACATCTAACATCATGCATGGATATCCCCATTAACACAAAACACCAGATTTGGAGCAGTCACATAGCAAACAGAACACATGCATATATGGAACCATGGTGGCCCTTACAATGGCATGTAGTTGACATTGTTAGCAATAGGCCACCAATGATAGTGTTTCAACATGGAACATGACTAGAAACACATTGCACAATTTGTTGTACAATATGATATATGCCCCAGCAGTAGGCTTGCTGTAAACATACCCATTGAGTTGTGTGTTCAGATTATTGTTGCAGATATGGTGGGGTGGAGACAGAGATGTCAATTAACAAATTGTATATCCTTGCAGTATGAGGTCCTCAGACCTTTTTTCCTCTTTATGTCTTTCAGGCACCATGTCTAGAGAGCATTTGCCAGTTTATTCCCCCCAGAAAAATGAGGTTATAATAAACCACCTGGTGCAGCACTACCACACCCTGTTTGGCTATACAGCCCATGATCTGCAGGAGAGGACCGCCCTATGGAGCGAGCTTGCCCACAGGGCAAACGATGTCAGGCTGCATAACTGCAGTTATGAGCAGGTCCGACACTATTGCACTGACATTATCCACCACACCCATCAGCGTGCTGCTGCAGTTAGGAGGGACCAGCTAGCCACAGGGGGGGTCATGCCATCCAGCCCCCCGACACATGCTGAGGAGCTCCTTGTCAGCCTCAGGGTACATCAGCAAAGACAAGACCCAGCAGATAGCATTGTGGAGGTGGGTACTACCCACACAATGGACGTGGATCATGCAGGTACGGCTCGAGGGCACATCAGAAGACCACTGTTGCTTATCCATCTGCATCTGTAGAGTTTAATCATGCATATGTGAGATAAAATATATATAGTCTGTTGCTGCATTGTAGTAATAAAACAGATGTGCATAATCTGTAGTATTGTAGGTTTATACTGTTGATGTACTGAAATGGTGCTCCCACCTTGTACCAATGCCACACATCTCTCACACAACTATGTAGGTCCCTCTGGTATACCTCTGGGGCAGCAGGCTGTAGCTGGTGAGTATAGTGTTGTTGTTCAGGTTTGCCAATACACCGGCCATGTTATGGCCATGGTATTTGCCATGCACATTTAACACACCTACCCATAATGCATGCTGTACATGTTCACTTATTGTTGCTTTTAACTGCACTGCATCACAGTGGTCACCATGGTGGCATATCTGAAGGGTATGTAAGAGTCCTGCAATATAACTAACAACCTGTCATTGCAAGATGTGTGCACAGAGATGAACATAATGGTGGGACAAATGGCCTACAGTAGGAACATGTCTAAAACATCACCCTTATACAGTGCTACAACAGTGTATATACCACTATTACAATGGCAACTGTTACAGATCTACACAATGGCATAGCATAATATCACATTCCACAACCCTTACAGCCTGTAATGTGATCCTAACATGAGCAATGAATGTATAATATGGAATCCTATGTTAAGACAGCAAATATGGGGAATACACGCCTTAACAAACAGTGGAAGCATATGTGTGCACACAATCCAAATAACATATTGTGGAAACAGCTTTTGAGGTACTGACAGAATTCACTCTTCATGAGTATGCACCTTCCAGCAAGTACAGGTCCACAATGTCACACCAAGAAATGGTCTGCTGTCTAAGATGTATGTCCATCACATTTGCCCACTCACCTGCAACAGAGGCAGCCATGGCTTGCAAACATCTTACAAGCCATGGAATAGATCCCATACCCAACAGGTAGCATGCAGGACTGGGACATGTAGCCTTATCTCACCATTGTATATACCATGGCAAACAGTGCAGACAGTCATGTATGTGACGAGGATGTATGGGAAAACATTAATGTAGAAAATAAACAGATGGCCATCCAAGACAGATGACAACATGTTGCAAACTGGTCATGGAGGCTGCCTAGTAACATGCCGCAACACGGAAGGAGTTGCAGAAATGTCTAGCAAGTACTGGCTGTGCAGTACCTGTGTCGACAATTGCCTGGACTCTGCATAAGTGTGGCCCATGGGCTAGGGTAATCAGATGGGGCAGTTATTCCACAGGAAACATCAGCCAGGGCTCTCTACAGGTAACATATGCATAACATCAAAAATCCCCTAAAGGCATGTGTTGCAATGTGTAATGGTGTACCAAGACCAAGTTTGAAACCTACAGACAGTATCAGTTAAGGTGTGTGTGTGTGTGTGTGTGTGTGTGTGTGTGTGTGTGTGTGTGTGTGTGTGTGTGTGTGTATACAGTTAAGCAATGAAGCACAGGTCTTAAAATACATTTCTTGTTTCCCCTCACAGGTGGCGAGGTGGGTCAAGGTCCCTCCTGCAGGCAAACAATGTTAGTATCCATACAGGCTCTAACAATGATGATAGGTGTGTTGAGGCACAGGCAGGGCTGTCAGGGGCTGAGGCTGGGCCATCATTTGACATCCCACTTTTATCCACCCCATCCCCGCACACAGTTATATTGCCTATTCACACCCCATCAGCAGTGGCCATAGATGAGGGACAGTTGGTGGGTGGTGGCATGGGACAGGACAGTGTGGTGTCTATGGCATGTGTGTCTGGAGACAGCAGCCATAGCCAGATGACCGGAAAGGTACCACACAGGCAGATGCACAGGTGTGCTCATAGGAGAGCTGCTGGTCATTATGCCCTTGGCAGAAGTGCCACATCTGGTGTTACCAGACACATGCTTCAGGCCATCATGGAGGCACAGGCACATATGGAACGGTATACCAGACAGGGTCTGAGGCTGCACAGGGCTACTCATTCTGCTGTTATTGACAACATCCGTGATCGTGCAGGTGCCCACCATTATTTTGCAGTCCTGGATAGACGGTTGGGTGAGATGGTGGGAATCCTCATCCGTGGAATATCTGTGCTTCAGCATATGGTGGGAGTAGTGCGATGGCCACGTGGACATAGGCCACTGACACCAAAAGGTGGAAGTCGATGTGGACATGCAAGAAGTCAGAGCCACTCCTGTAGTGGCAGTACCAGCCCCAGCACTGCAGGGGGGTACTGTACACACCACAACATAGCAGGCCACATGCACGTGGCCCTGGCCGGTCCCAAGAGGGACTCGGTTCCAGCAGACATATGTCATCATCAGGGGAGAGTACCCTATTGTGGCTTGTACCTGGTGGTGCCCGTTGAACCCCTGGCAGGCACAGTTCTCATGTCCATGGCCCAAGACGGTGAACTGCACACCCTGCCAGGTAACAATTGCAGCCATCCAACAAACTCCTGTACAGGGCAGCCACATGGCAGAACTATGTGCATGCATACACACACACACACACACACACACACACACACACACACACACACACACACACACACACACACACACACACACACACATCACCAACACTGCTAGGGCAACCCCATACCTACACACACCACATCTGTACAGCCCAATTAATAATAAAACCCCCTAACACACACATGATGTGAAGCGAATGGCTCAGCCTAGGTCTCTGACAAACCCACAACACACCCTGTGCATATATAATACCTGTGCCATATCCCTGTCATCCATAACATCAATGCAGGGACAAGCTAATATGGTTCTGATGCACAGGGTGACTATACTACTGTGTACCAATGTAATGCTGTGTAACATGTTTTCAGCACTAAAGTTTAATGCTTACATGTCAGTATGTGTAGCTGTCCAGCCATGATGCATTATAGCTGTTATTAACACTGAGTGATTGTGGTCTCCATAATGAATTCCGTTTGTGTTGCAGGTCTCTATGTGTCAGCAGGATATTGGTCTGCTGTTGTTTTCTACAAGGTGTATAGCACTGTGGTGACACTTTGACTGTGCTATATCCTGGGTACATCTGAACACAAGTCACATGTCTGTATAACAGTTACTGCATGTGCCACATGCCTGATAGGTCTGAGGGGTGTATACAGGTGAGTGCATGGCGGCTGATGTCAGCAGCCCTTCTATAGCGGGCAATGGAAAGTGTACTGGGTGGTACACACCACATGTTTGTGTATAACACACACACACACACACACACACACACACACACACACACACACACACACACACACACACACACACACAGACAGAGGCTTTAGTGTTGATGCAATGCACAGAGAATACTGTACACATGGATGTATGTACTTTTGCAAGGAACCCATTTTATCCTATGAAATTCCACTAAAACAAAATAGGCACAACATCACATTGGTAAATAATCAGTCTGCTAGTTTAATGTCATTGACAATGGTACTGGCAGGGTATATGTCCACTTCCTCAATGTAGTGCAATCCTCAACTTGGTAAACATATGTGTGCTGGTGTGGGTGGCACAGCCCTACTCTTTGGAGGGTGTGGGGTGGTGTAGAACCGCAGACAGTGTGATTGACAACTACTTAACCTGTTAACATGAACTGTACAGTATTACAGCCAACTAAGTGGGGGGATACACTCAACAATAACCACAATGATGGTGGCTGTGTCCACAAGATCCACACCCAGCTATATATAACAACCCCAGTATCGCTGTACAGATATACAGTGGGGAAGAGGGCATTTACACATCTACTACTAGTTCTGATGGAATGAATTTCCACAAGATGATACCTGTGAAATGTTAGCATTTGCCAGTCAGTTCTCGGACAGATGACCTCCTGGAACATGTATATTCTGCAAACTGAAATAGATCCCTTCACATACACACACACTCTTACTTGGCAACACTGGGACTAGAACCCCTACCTAGGTAATTAGTGCTACTGTGTGACCTTAAAAGCACACACCACACAGCGTTTAGGATGAGGTGTGTTCCAGGTTACATGTTAAGTTAAGAACATCACCGGGCCTTGTACAGTATGGTAATGGGGGATGTACTGGTTGTTTATGAACAATACATAGTGTGACATACTGTCATATACACATTGCCAAACACATAACAGTCATGCACACATCTGAGAAACCTGGGTTTATCAGTGCTAACTACCTTGTCAGTGTGTCCCTTCTGTTACAGATAAGTTGCACACAGCACTTGCATCATTGGGCTGGATAGTGTAATCAGTTACATGTATGGTTGATGGTGACAGTGGTTCCCATACAGTGGACCTTGGCACATGTACTGGGGGTATCATGGTGTAAAGTCAGTATACCCAGCACCCACACCCCACATTGGATATTGTACTCACTGAAACCCATGATAATACTCTCACATACCCACCATCACACATTGACCAGGACTGCAGTACATCCCCTTGTCTATCTCAAGAGTGCTACTATAGGGATATGCATCTATTGCACATGCCACCAGAATAGTAGGGTGATGCTTTGTCATGGCTCTCCTGTGGTCAGCAACATCACTATCCCTTATACTGTGTGGCAAGGTGCATTGTATTAGGAGAATGTGGCCTCAGAATGCTGTATCCTACAAAAATGCACACTTGCACACATACACACAATTGCCAGAACACAGAGGGTAACCCATGTCTATCTACCCATTTGTACAACAGTGTTGTGTTGGTACTGCAAGTTCCAGGTAGCCCATAGGGTGAAGAGTGTAACAAGGAACATGTAATGTCTATTACAGCAGCAGCTATATCTAACTATGGCAATGGGGGGTGCAGTGGGTGTGAAGCGCCTCAGGGTATTATCAACTACAGGTTTACTACACACAGACATTGTTATTCTCAGTAATGCACACTGACACATTTGTCAGTACTGGGGTCCATAGTTGTAGGTGTTCATAGGTGTGTGCCAGGTTATTGTCCATGGAGAGATGAGAAGAGTAGGGGATGTAGGTACAGTGGTATCATGCGACCTGACATTTGCCAGCAGGCCATCTATTAACTGATGCCACGGGAGTGATTCTCAGGGTGAGAGTTAAATGCAACATCCAATCTGGTTGCCTCTTGTAGAGGGCCAGTGAGGTACTCCAATTGACATGTATGCAACAGATATTACATAACATGGTCAGTGTCTGTTTTGGGGATCTGTACCCAAGCATGTTCTGTTGACTGTAGTAGTGTAGTTGAGATATCCATGGCATGTGGTGCATACAGAGTGGGGATTCCTAGCTGTGGCATTCATAACACAGCTGGGCGGACATGTCAGTGTCACTCAAGTATAGATTTCCTGTAAGTAGCCAAGATGGATACCTGAAATCTGCACATCTGTAGAGAAGACAGACATCAGCTAGCCAACTGGTTATGCATTAGGATGAATGTGTTGACAGACAGACATCTGACACTGATAGGTATGCCATTACTACATGACAGCAGCCCTCAATGACATGTCCTACGCACACAATAGTCTACAGTTAATATACAAATGTCAGATTAATATCCAGTAGGAAATACTTACTGACACACAGCTCAGACACCAAGAACACGACAGTAAGGACTTAGAGTCCATCTTTGCATTCAGGGGTGTTTGGTTCCAGTACTACAATCTGCAATCTACTCTTACTTGGGTAAGCACTGTTAACAGTAGTAATGTATTGATACACTACATGCTAGTTTGACTGCATATAACCTGGGATACTACCCATATATGTAATGCATTCAAATGGAAAAGAGTTTTGTACAAGCCATATTTACTCAGGTGTCCCAGGCAGTAGGCTCACACCCCTTGCTACTGTAATGACAGCACATAGATGCATGTTATGTACATGGAATTAAATACACTTATTAAAGATGTCATTACCCTGCTATTTTATCAGACTGGAATGTGATCACTGGTGACCAGGGCTGAGCCATGCTTAGCAGTTTTCAGCATTGCTGCAATATAAATTCTAAGCAGATTTGCACACTGGTAAGTGAAGCTGAAACAGTCTAAGCACCTATACTTTTAACTGCATGTTAGCAGTGCTTACCATCATGCAAACCAGCTTAAAGCTGCTTAAAACTGCCTTAACCACTCTGTATCCAACAGCCCTTGTTCTGCCCAGTAACAAAATAAAGAGTTGTTGCAGGTCTTGAACCCAGGACCCTGTAAACTATAGTCACAGCAGTTAACCACTAAGCCATCACAGCTGTGAAGGTGGTTGTTGTTTTTTCCAGTATATGTCAGTAGACATACTGAATAGTATTGAACAACTGTTTTGACCTCTACAACTGTGTAATACTTGTTGGTGATATTATTGTTGAATCAAGTATGATGTATCTAAATATACACATATCAGATAAATATGGTGTGATACATCTGGGAAGGTATATGCAACAGTCATGTTTACACATAACAAGGATATGGATATACATAGGCATGTCGCAAAGCACTGTGCAAACTACAGGCAGACTGCCACAATACTGGCCTACATTTCGTATGGGGGAATACACATGTACCTGCAAATATAGCAGGCTCTACAGGCATGTAACAGTATGGAGTAACAGACACCTGTGTGAAAGTGCATATCCACAATCAATCTGTACACAGCTACAGTCACATATCATAAGCGTACTTAATATTAAAGTATATGGACTGTGTGAACAACACCATCCTCATATGTGCCACTCACACACTAACCCTACATATACTGGGCCAATACACAGTGTATTCCAATGCCTGACTGTGGTATGGGACATGTGTCGGTCTGGCCCTACAAACATGTACATCGATAGGGTACCATACACTGGAGCAGCATTCAACATCAGATAGAACAGGACCAAGAACAATGACATCTGCCACAGTCTGTACACAGGCCAAGGTACATATTCAACATATTCACAATACAGACTCTGTTGACAATCACCATAAGTACACAGACCTCATTAATGTACACACTACAGCAGAATATCCAGGTTTTGTCCTCAAATATAAGGCCTACTATGCATAACATGTCTAGCAGTCTATCTCACTTGTTATCAGGTATGATGTCAGTAAATAATGATGTACTGAACATATGCACCTCTTACTGCATGACATATGTACAAAGGTTGGCAGAGTTGTGGCTGGAGGCACAAACACAGGACCAATATTGACATGTTGCTGTGATAAACCCATACATTTACTGGTGTAATAGGGTTTGTTGTGACATATGTCTTCTGAGGGATATGAAGTCAGTAACTCACATGACTGTCAGCATGTACTGACTGCAATCTTCAGAGTATGCTACTGCATTTCTAAAGATAGGAAATGTGCGAGTAACACAACACATGTAAGACTCCAAACACTGGCCAGTCTGCAGATAGCCCTACAGGTGAGAGTTTCCCCAACCACATAACACTGTCATGACAGATATTAAATCATGTAGAACAGTCATATCCACACAAACCCTGTTAAACCAACATTACTTTAAACGTAGAAGATCAATACTTACATTCGGTCCTCATGTCTGGAACATCCCCCTCCTGTTTGTTGGCCTGTCTCCACAGTGTATGTTATAAGAGGTATATCCATCTACCCTCTGTGATGCTGTTTGTCAAACACCCACATGAAGTCCTGTTCACAGTGAAGGAAAAGGGCCAACACCCACATAAAGTGCTTTGTTATAGGAGAGTGTTTCTATGCAATTGGCTGTAGGAATGATACCCCAGCTGTTCCACATGCAATCACCTAGTGGGTGACTGAAATTCATGCACAGGCCATCAGCTAATCATGAGCATCACTTACAAAACTTAAGCTGCTGCCTAAACAAAGCAGGTGTACTTTTACACATCCATCAGAGAGGGAGTGAGAGAGACAAACACAGACAAAGTAAGAAAGGAAGAGAGTAGGAGAGTAAGAGCCAAGCATATTTGTGTATGATTCATGGGTGGAGAGTGGTATCTGGGCATTATGACGGTTGTCTATATTGTGTACTAATCCATAATGTCACATGGTAATTGCACATGACTGTACATATTTATGGCTGAGGATTGTTGACTATAATCTCTACAATGTTTGGAAAATGTTGCCCTTGTAATGTTGACAATGGGACATGTAGCTCCTCAATATAATGATGTGACAAAACCCACGCTGCAATGGACCCTGTCATTACACAAGCACCCCAACACCTGCACAGGACACTGATAAGACACACAAACACACACTTACCAGTACTGAGTTTTAAACCCCTACCTGAATATGTATGGATATTACATTGTTATGCAGTTATCGCACGTGCCACGAAGCTTACATTTTGAAGTGCTGTCCAAAGGTATTTTTGAAGGTGAGTTACATCAGCAACAGTGATAAAGGAGGGATGAGGGAAGTGTAGTCCATGACTGCCCACAAAAGCAGATGTCAAGTAAGACACAACCACACTCTCTCAGGGAATCACACACATTATCACAGTTGGTAGGATCAGGATTAAAACTCCTACCTAACTACTTTGCTACACTACAGTATTACACAGTTATCACATGCACTACAGAGCCTATCAGACTGAAATAAGGCCAAAGGGTTATTTCAAGGTGACTGACAGAAGGCATGCTACAGTAAGGCAATAGGAAGTGTAGTGAGTGTGAATGGCTTCAAAATCATTAATCTCCACACACACACACACACACACACACACACACACACACACACACACACACACACACACACACACACACACACACACACACACACTTGCCAGTACTGACATGCATGGGTTCATTACTTCACAGGTGTGTAGTAGATGAGTGTGCCAGAAGGCTGTACAAGGCTATGCAAAGGGAATACCTTGGTGTCAGGCCGCATGACAATGGTCTCCAGTGTGGCTCAGGGGTGTAGTCCCTGGATTGGCCCACACAGGTGGGTATTGTATTCACCATCCACTCATCTGGGTTACTATTGTGGGTGGCCAGTGCAATAGTTGCCATGTATGTGATCTATATTCCATAACATGGACAGTATCTGGGTTGTGCACATGTCCCACATGCATGTACTGTGACATGTGGAAGTGTACCTGGGGTCTCTGGGGCATGTTTTGTGGGCAGATTGGTATCATCTGATGTGGCATTCCTCACCTCATGTGGTGAGACCTGGCTATGGAACTGAGGTTGTGCCTGCATCTACATTGACAGCATGCTACAGGTATTCAGTGGAGTTAGTGGCATCTGTCCATACAGGGCATGTGTATAAGGCATGGTATTCCCTTTGTGGGTTACATTTGCAGACTCTACAGTTGTTGCAGGAGTCCACTGGGGAACATAGCAAAGGACCACTGTAAGCAGTTATTTGCCTATTGTAGGGATGGAATAGGGTGCCATGTCCTTTTATTTGCTGGATAACACACACTCAGTCAGGAGATGTTACAAATCACAGTACATTCTGATATCAGTGGCAGTATTGTGGTCAACAGGCATGAAGTCCACTGCAATCACAACATGGTTACTATCTGTGGGCAATATGCAGGGAACTACCAATATAGTGGTTGTTGCCTAGCCAAGTGTGTTTGTGTATGAGACATGGGTGGAGAGTGTTCTCTGAGTAATACAAGGGTTGCCTATATTGTTCACAGATCCATAATGTCACATGTAGGGCTATGGAATGTCTACACTAGCCTCTCTGCTCTTTGACATCTGTTGTCCTTGTAAGGTGGACATTGTGACATATAGTAGGTCCTCAATATAATAATTTAGCAAAACCCACCCAACAATGCATCCTGTCATTACACAATCACAGCAACCTTCACATAGGATACTGATAACAAGCACACACACTTGCCAGTACTGAAATTCAAACCCCTACCTAGCTATGGATTGCTACTACAGTGTACCACATTTATTGCACAGGCCAAAGAGTATATTGGATGGATGCTGTCCCAAGATACTTCTAAGGTGAGGAACATCACTAGCCCTTGTAAATATTGGCATTGGGTGATGTAGTGGGTGAGAGATTCAAAAAATAATTTTACCCTAATCACACATTTACATTTGGCAGGGGTGAGGTTCAAACCTCTGTCTAACAACCTTTATGGACCATTATGTTACACATGCACCACTGACCTGACATGGTATAGGCTTCGCAACAGATACTTGCAAGGTGGATGATATCAGCAGGACTGCTAAAGTCAGGCTCTGAGATGTGTACTGGCTGTAAATAGGGACAAAATATTTAATGTACACACACAAACACGTGCCACAGATGAGATGCAAAGCCATAGCTGTGTAGTTACTGCTACTACATTGTTTCACATTTATGGCATGCACCACAGAGCTTATAGGACTAGCCCTTCTCCAAAGGTATATTTCAAGGTAGATGACATCAGCACGCTTGGTAAAGTAGGGCAATGGAAGGTGTAGTGACTGGGAATGGCCTCAAAAGCAATACTCTCTACACACACACACACACACACACACACACACACACACACACACACACACACACACACACACACACACACACACACACACACCCACACACACACACACACACACACACACACACACACACACACACACACACACACACACACACACTCACTCACACACAGAGTTCCACAGTTGCCATGTCTGAGATTAAAACAACAACCTAACTAGTACATCACACTATAGCATAAGGCAGTTATTGCACACGCCATGTAGCTTACAGGGCTGAATTTTGTCCAAGGTGACATTTCAATATGACTGACATCAGCAGGCTTGCTAAAGTAGGGCAGTGGGAGGTGTAGTGACTGTAAATGGCCTCAAAAGCATTACTCTCTCTCTACACACACAAACACACAGTTTCACAGTTGCTATGTCTGTGATTAAAACTCCTACCTATCTACTACATCACATTATAGCATTATGCAGTTATTGCATGTGCCATGGATCTTACAGGGCTGAATCTTATCCAAGGAGGTATTTCCAGGTGGCTGACATCAGCAGGCTTGCTAAAGTAGGGCAATGGGAAGTGTAGTGACTGTAAATGGCCTCAAAAGCATCAGTCTCCACACACACACACACACACACACACACACACACACACACACACACACACACACACACACACACACACACACACACTGAGGTTTACAGTTGCCATGTCTGGGATTAGAACTCCTACCTAACTAGTACATCACACTATAGCATTACACAGTTATCACACACGCCATAGAGGTTATAGGGCTAGCTCTTATCCAAAGGTGGATTTTAAGGGGAATGACATCAGCAGCCTTGCTAATGTAGGGAAATGGGAGGTGTAGTATCTATGAATGGCCTCAAAAACATTGATCCCTAAACACACAAACACATGCAGAGCTTCATAGTTGCCATTTTTGGGATTAGAACTCCTACCTAACTACTACATCATATTACAGCATTATACAGTTATCACATGTGCACAGATCTTATGGGGCGAACCCTTTTCCAAAGGTGTATTTCAAGGTGAATGACATCAGCAGCCTTGCTAAAGTAGGGCAATGGGAGGTGTAGCATCTATGAATGGCCTCAAAATCATTGTTCCCTAAGCACACAAACACACACCAGAGTTTCACAGTTACCATGTCTAGGATTAGAACTCTTACCAAACTATGACATCACACTATAGCATTACGCAGTTATCGCATGCACCATGGAGGTTACATGGCTGAATCTTGTCCATTGAGGTATTTTAAGGTGACTGACATCAGCAGGCTTGCTAAAGTAGGGAAATGGGGGGTGTAGTAACTGTGAATGGCCTCAAAACCATCACTTTCTACACACAAGCACACACAGAGTTTCACCATTGCCATGTCTTGGGATATGAACTCTTACCTAACTAATACATCACACTATAACATTATGCAGTTATCACATGCTCCATGGAGCTTATAGGGCTAGCCTTTATCCAAAGGTGCATTTCAAAATGAATGACATCAGCAGCCTTGCTAAAGTATGACAATGGGAGGTGCAGTATCTATGAATGGCCTCAAAACTTTGATATCTACACACACAGAGTTTCACAACTGCCATATCTGGGATTAGAACTCCTATCTAACTAGTACATCACACTATAGCATTACACAGTGATTGTACACGCCACAGAGGTTATAGGGCTGAAGCTTGTCCAAGGAGGTATTTCAAGAGACTGACATCAGCAGGCTTGCTAAAGTAGGGCAATGGGAGGTGTAGTGACTGTGAATGGCCTCAAAAGCATTACTCGCTGCACACACGTGCGCGCATGCACACAGTTTCATAGTGGCCTTGTCTAGAATTAGAACTCCTACCTAGCTAGTACATCACACTCCAGCATTATGCAGTTATCATATGCACCACAGAGCTTACAGGGCTGAATCTTGTCCAAGGAGGTATTTCAAGGTGACTGACATTAGGAGGTATGCTAAAGTAGGGCAATGGAAGGTGTAGTGACTGTGAATGGCCTCAAAAGCATCACTCTCTACACACACACACACACACACACACACACACACACACACACACACACACACAGAAGTTTACAGTCACCATGTCGGGAATTAGAACTCCTGCCTTACTAGTAAGGTGTATTTCAAGGTGAAAGACATCATCAGCCTTGCTAAAGTAGGGCAATGGGAGGTGGAGTGTCTATGAATGGACTCAAAACCATTAATCCCTACACACACACAAACACACAGTTTCACAGTTGCCATGTCTGGGATTAATACTCCTACCTAACTAGTACATCACACTATAACATTATGCAGTTATCACACACACCACTGAGCTTATAGAGTTAGCTCTTATCCAAAGGTGTATTTCAAGGTGAATGACATCAGCAGCCTTGCTAAAGTAGGGTCATGGGAGGTGTAGTGTCTATGAATTGCCTCAAAATCATTGATCCCTACACACACAAACACACGCACAGAGTTTCACAGTTGCCATGTCTGCGATTACAACTCCTACCGCATTAATACATCACACTATAGCATTACTCAGTTATTAAACCAATGCACAGACTCAGGAAATATGAAAAAAAGCAGCAGAGCACGACCCAGGAACACTGATTTAATAAGAAAAATGTTGTAAGCACAAAACACGCTTTCGGCGAGCCCAGTGCCTCACCTTCTTCAGACAAAATTACAAGCCAACTAGCTAACACTTTATATCATCAGTAATCAATCAATTTAATTTAATTAGTACTCATTATATAATTAAATAAATCTAATTCTGAATGCAACAGTTTTTAAAAAGATAGCAGATTAAAACATAACAAACCTATGAGCCTGTTTTTAATGTTATTTTAAAATGTTTTAAAACTGTTTTAGATCTATTTTAATCTATTTTAATACATTTAAATCTATTTGATGCACACACACAATAATAAATATAAAAATAAAAAAATAAAAAATATATATAAATAATTTTAGCAAACAAAAAATAAAACTGATAAATTTAACAGTTCAATTCATTTACATATACATATATATATATGTATGTGTGTGTGTGTACTTGCATCAAAAACAAACTAATATACACATATAAATATAGCAGTATGTGTATATAAATGTATAAATATTATGTAAAATACACTTTATTAATAACTGAGATGTGTTTAAAAGGGTCCCTATCAGATCGTCGAAATTTCAATTCACCTAACTGTCATTTCGTCGAAACTTCATTACATCGACAAGCATTTGCCCCGTCCCCAATGTGTGCGACCCTGGAGTAATTTCGACGATCTGATAGGGACCCGTTTAAAAACATTATATATTAATATCATTATAACAACATCATACTAAATTTAAAACCATCTAAAAGAGATAATTACATAATCCCAAAACAAACAACCTTTGTCCTTTTGGTTAATAAACCTATTGGTTAATAAACCTAATTCGTTTAAAACAAAGAACAAAACTTGTTGCCATGTTTTTATATATGGGGATATATGCATCAATTTATACAAAAAGACAACATGCTGCACATTAAACTACTACCTTTTAGTGGATAATAATTTTAGAACACAGGCAATAGATACAAATTCATTTAAGCCTGGATGAGTATATGCACATGTACGTAGTTGCCAAACTAATTAATTTATTTCCAAGTGAATTTGCCAAGGGCCACCTTTGTTGTCCACCAGAATTCTACCCAAAACTGTGAACTTAAAGGAGTGTCCAGAATAGTTATGAATATGCCTTGCAAGAGCATTATTTAAGTCGTGCCTAGCTATAGCATAAATGTGTTCATAAATGGGTTGTTTAAGCTTTCTTTCTGTTTTCCCTATGTAAAATGCAGTGCATTTTTGACATAAGGCTAAATAGACCACTCCAGTAGTATCACAACTATGTTTTCCTAATATTTTGTATTGTTCATTCCTAATCCTGACTTTTGGGTCAGTGAGGATATGTTTACATTGGTTACAAGCCCCACACTTAATCATTCCTGAAAGCCGTTGACTTGAGGGTTGTGGTTTAAACTCTAACAAAGATTTTACATTCCGCCCTCTTCTAAAAGTTAATTTAGGAACCTCACCTAACCCCCCCACTACATGACACACTACGTCTGTTTGAAAAGATGTGTGAATATGATTTACGGGCTCTTAAGGTGAACAAACCTTCCTATAAGCGGCACTATAATATTACTAGAGATGAAAGAGAGTTTTTAGTGTTGTTAAAAAATTGTAACATAAGAGTAATGAAGCCGGATAAAGGGGGTGGTTTGGTTTTTATGGATAATGTTGTGTATGTTCAGAAAATGGTTACACTACTAAATACTGTTAGCTATCAAACTGTGAGTATTAATGAAGTCAACACTGCTTATGTGAAAATTAGAGGTATGATAGAGGATTCATTTTTGGAAAGAGTTATAGATACTGACTTGTATCAATACTTAAATGTCTTAGCCCCTAGGCTACCGGTCTTGTTTGGCATTCCAAAAACGCATAAAAGTTTAGTACAACCTCCTTTCCGTCCTATTGTGGATGGGCGTGATTCTATTACTGTTGCATGTGCTAAATATGTTGACAGTATTTTAAGACCTTTAATCAAACAAGAATCTCAGATTTGTAAAGATTCTTGGAGTTTTCTCCAAGAAATCAGAAAGATTCCCTTTGATGTTAATTCCTGGTTTTTGACTATTGACATTAAGGATTTGTATACTGTCATACCACAAGAATTGGGCATTCAATGGATACGTGAATTCCTTTTAGATAAAAAAATAGATGATAACACAACATATTTAGTTGAGACACTATTAGAAATAGTCTTAAATAACAACTTTATGTCTTTTGATAACAAAATTTATCTTCAAAAATCAGGAGTGGCCATGGGGTCGCCCTCTGGAGGGAGTTTTGCCAATGGAGTGCTGGCATACTGGGAGATGAACTTTCTGTTCCCTGATGCTGGTTTTAGGAACAATGTCACCTGGTACACAAGGTACCAAGATGACATGTTTCTTATTTGGAAAGGGTCTCCCTCTGAGGTGCCTAAATTTTTAGACACTATCACAAGTACGACATCCTTTTTGGAGTTCACTTATAATTTGCAGAAATCCAGGATTAATTATTTAGATATTTTGATTATTAAGGATGAGATCAATTTAAGATACAAGAGCCTTATTTATCGAAAGCCCACCTACTCTAATGCATTTCTGCATTTTACGAGTTCTCATCCTAGTTATCAGAAGAAGGCAGTAGTTAAAGGCCAGATGGTAAGAGCAGCCAGAATGATTTCTGAGTTGGATGACATTTTGCTAGAATGTGAACATCTGAACGAAATGTTTGCAAATAGAGGTTATCCGGCATCTTTGCTTGTTGATATCAGAACAGAAGTAGTAAACAAAAGAAAATCAGGGTTTTATAAACCTATTCTTTCTTTTGATGTTATTATTCCGGAAACTGCTCCCTCTAATTTACCTAGACCAGGGGCTGACAACAACAATCAGTCTAGTTCTGGAATGAGATTTCTTTGTACCTTCTCAGTGGATCACTTTGAAATTAGGAAGGTGCTCAATAAATATTGGGCCTTGATTACTGAGGATAGTTACTTGTCCCACAAGTTAGGTGAGGTTCCTAAATTAACTTTTAGAAGAGGGCGGAATGTAAAATCTTTGTTAGAGTTTAAATCGCAACCCTCAAGTCAACAGCTTTCAGGAATGATTAAGTGTGGGGCTTGTAATCAATGTAAACATATCCTCACTGACCCAAAAGTCAGGATTAGGAACGAAGAATACAAAATATTAGGAAAACATAGTTGTGATACTACTGGAGTGGTCTATTTAGCCTTATGTCAAAAATGCACTGCATTTTACATAGGGAAAACAGAAAGAAAGCTTAAACAGCGCTAGGCAAGATTTAAATAATGCTCTTGCAAGGCATATTCATAACTATTCTGGACACTCCTTTAAGTTCACAGTTTTGGGTAGAATTCTGGTGGACAACAAAGGTGGCCCTTGGCAAATTCACTTGGAAATAAATGAATTAGTTTGGCAACTACGTACATGTGCATATACTCATCCAGGCTTAAATGAATTTGTATCTATTGCCTGTGTTCTAAAATTATTATCCACTAAAAGGTAGTAGTTTAATGTGCAGCATGTTGTCTTTTTGTATAAATTGATGCATATATCCCCATATATAAAAACATGGCAACAAGTTTTGTTCTTTGTTTTAAACGAATTAGGTTTATTAACCAATAAGTTTATTAACCAAAAGGACAAAGGTTGTTTGTTTTGGGATTATGTAATTATCTCTTTTAGATGGTTTTAAATTTAGTATGATGTTGTTATAATGATATTAATATATAATGTTTTTAAACACATCTCAGTTATTAATAAAGTGTATTTTACATAATATTTATACATTTATATACACATACTGCTATATTTATATGTGTATATTAGTTTGTTTTTGATGCAAGTACACACACACACATACATATATATATATATGTATATGTAAATGAATTGAACTGTTAAATTTATCAGTTTTATTTTTTGTTTGCTAAAATTATTTATATATATTTTTTATTTTTTTATTTTTATATTTATTATTGTGTGTGCATCAAATAGATTTAAATATATTAAAATAGATTAAAATAGATTAAAATAGATCTAAAACAGTTTTAAAACATTTTAAAATAACATTAAAAACAGGCTCATAGGTTTGTTATGTTTTAATCTGCTATCTTTTTAAAAAACTGTTGCATTCAGAATTAGATTTATTTAATTAGATAATAAGTACTAATTAAATTAAATTGATTGATTACTGATGATATAAAGTGTTAGCTAGTTGGCTTGTAATTTTGTCTGAAGAAGGTGAGACACTGGGCTCGCCGAAAGCATGTTTTGTGCTTACAACATTTTTCTTATTAAATCAGTGTTCCTGGGTCGTGCTCTGCTGCTTTTTTTCGTATTTCCATTACTCAGTTATTGCATGTACCACAGAGCTTACAAGGCTGAATCTTGTCCAAGGAGCTATTTCAAGATGACTGACATCAGCAGGCTTGCTAACATAGGGCAATGGGAGGTGTCGCAACTGCGAATGGCCTCAAAAGCATTGATCCCTACACACAGAGTTCCACAGTTGCCATGCTTGGGATTAGAACTCTTACTTAACAAGTACATGCCACTATAGCATTACACAGTTATTGCATGTGCCAAAGAGCTTATAGGGATGATTTTTGTCCAACGGGGTATTTCAAGGTAACTGCCATTAGCAGGCTAGCTAAACTAGGGCAATGGGGAGTGCACTGTGTGTGAATGGGCCATAAACCATTCCTTTGGAGCACACATATAACACTCAGTCACACACAACTTTACATTTGACAGAACTGTGTATAGGAGTGCTAGATGAATAATGACTTGTACTGTCATATTATACAGTTATCACAAGCACCACAGACACTATAGTGCTGAGGGCTACCTGAAACAAATGTCTACAGTGATTGACATTGGCACGTCATGTGATATTGGATGTGTGGTGGGTGGGACAGGCCTCATGATGGGAAGCTCTTTGTCACTGTCTGTCTTTCTCTTCCCCACATCTCTGTTTGTGTATGTTTGACCTATTTTAGTGTGTTGTCCTTGGATATATGTGTGTATTCCTAGCCGATGTGTGTGCAAAACATGACTGGTGTGCAATGTGGTGTGTGCGCACAGGCATCTGTGACTGATAGATATGTATAGTCCACTGTTGTTGCCAGACATGGGCTTCATTTCTAAGTGTGTGAGCATGCCCAGTATGACCTTTCTGTATTTTGTTGTCAGACATGGGCTTCATTTCTCTATGTGTAGGAGCATGCCAAGCATGAACTTCTGTATTGAGTGTGTGAATCCATTCCAGGTAAGTTATACTCCAGTGCAGGTATTTGTGTTCTACACCTACAGCTAGCAACCTATTTCTGCAGGATATCTGTAAATAGGTTGACAATATGGATTCACAATGGGCAAAGGATAGTGGGATACTGTAACTGATTGTGTCTGTGGTGCTTCTGCTACATGGTTTTGGTGTTAGCAGAGATATTCAGACATATGTATTGTTTTACACTGTGATGTATTATGTCATCAACAACTGACAGATATACGTATGTGCTCACAGTAATTTCATGGGAATACAAGATGAATGAAGCTGTGTCCAGTATTGTGGTCTGTAGCCTACATATTCTTGCACAATCATGCCATTCTGGAGGGGGAGCTGCAGACACTTGCTGATGGGTCTGTGTAAATGGTCCAGCACCTTGGTACTGTGGTGGCTGAGGATCCCATGCTTGTACATTTATTGAAGTGACAGAATGGCCATATCCTGCTGTGGCCATACCTCTCAGCTTTACAGATTCACAGAGGTTACCAGAGGCAGGGCTCATATATCTGGTCATTTCCCCTTCAAATTGTGGTTTATAAGCAGGTTTGTAGCCACCCATTCCTGGGTTTGCAGGCAGGGGTAGTATGGGCATACATCAGAGTTTCAGACTTCACACACTCCATGGCATCCTTGCTTCTACCCCATCTGTTATTCTGTCCTCTTCCTAATGTTATTCAAGTGATATCTGATAAGTATCCCTATAGTTATCACTTCATCCCAGCAGTATTTAGGGGTTGGTCCACAGTTCATGCAGTTGGACATGGTGGACATGCTACTGGGATTTGTCAACATGGCCTTGCTATTGTGTTCTGTGATCTGTGTTATGTCAATATTTGGGACTCCATGAGATAACATACGTTGGCAGTATGGGTGAGACCCAGGTCTTTGACAGAGGACTGTAGGGGATTTGGTAGTGATGCAGGCCAGTGCATTCTGTCACTCCTACAGTCCTAGGCTGCAAGACACTGGATTCCTCTGTGGTGACAGGGTAGGTGTGCAAGGTGTTAATAGCAATATTTTCTGTCCTTATTAATCCATTAGTGTGGATGCTGGCAGGGTGCTGCTTACAGCTAGGGACACACCTGCATTGGACACCTCTTCAACGTGATGCATTCTGTGGGTATTCCCATACAGAAGTGGGGATCATATTGTACTCATTCCCAACACCAGGGATATGACCTGTTTTGAACCTGTGGTTGATGGTGGGGTGAGCTGAGTGCATGTTTGCTATGGAAGCTTCTTGCGGCTGACTCAGAGATATACGTGGGCATTCCCCTTATGCTGGCTTTTGTGGGGACATTAGCGGTTTCTCAGTACTTCATACTTGTGCCTTTTTTTGGTCTGACGTTGTCTGGCCAGACTACATCAGTATTCCATACTACACAGAAAACGAATCTGCTGCTAACCTGTATGTACAATTCCAAAAGTGTGCCCATTTGACAGTAACATTTTATACACTCTCTGTCTAGGGTACTTCCACCTATGTACTGTGTGTATGTCTGGCCCCACATTCATGCCATGTCCATCTTTCAGATGGTGACAGATATTACATCCGAACAGTTAGTATGGATTACTGCTGGATTGGGTCTTGCTGGAATGCATTGTGTTTGGCACTGCAGTTGTTAGAACTTGGTCCTGTCATCATCAGTACTGGCCAGAGGCCACCGGGATACAACCCTCCATGCTTACATGCTGACCACTTTCACACAATATATAACACACAACAACCTAACACACAGAGCCCTGCATATTGTACACGTGCAACAATCTAGCCTGCTAATTTGACCAGCTCAGGTAATCTGTGTTCCACTGTTATTATACCCACATGTACATGTTACTACATTTTGACATAGGATTGGGGGGGCACACCTGACAACTGTAAACATTTGCTATGACTGTACTGGTATTTCATGCACTCTGTTGACTTTCATTTCATTCTGTATTCTGACCTATCATGCAGACTAGAGGCATATCAGTGTAGTACAGATCTTAGTTTTTTTTTACCTACATTTCAGTTTCAGATTTATTACCCTTCAGAACTAGCATCCAACTGCCTGACCTGTTGTAGTCTATCTGTGTAGGTCTGGAGGGGGGCTGTTCTCCATTACCATCAATTGGAGGCCTTAGCACAGCCTTTCTTTGTGGTCATCTACACCTGTCCTGCTGGCTGAGACTGTTGTTGGGTCTGTGAGCTTCACTGACATGCATGTGTGTGCCATATGGACACACATTTGGCCAACCACATGTTCTGCAATGGGATTTCTCACCTTGTCTAGTACTGCCTACTATATTGACACCAGTTATGGATTTCATGCTGCCCATATAGGTGTCTACTGTCTGCTGCCATCCCATTCAGCCACCCAATTCTCTTGCATGCTCACATCCATACCATAGATACAAGTAGCGGAACATACTACTCCATTCAGCAGTTGATAGTGAGAGCAACTTACCTTGTGGCTGTGCCATTATTGAGGATGATGCTGGAGGGCTGACTATGTTGAATGCACATAGTACACTCCCTATACATGGTTAGGTACAGGTAGTATCATGTTTGGCATCCCTTTTACTGTATGTGCGAGTCAGAGAGAGGTGTCATTCCCTGGGTTCCTACCATGTCAGTGTATGTGCTATGTGTTGTCTCTTTGGCAAAGCCTGAGCATACTGGGCACACCTCCTTCTGCCTACAGGGCAGGCTCAGTTTGCTCCTCCTCTGAGTCACTCTGTGCCTGTGCTGGCCTTGGCAATGGTGGGGGGCTGTGTGGCCCTGCCCCATCCTGTTCCTGCTGCAGCTGTTTCCACAGTATCATATTGTGTAGCATGGCACATACAATGACAATTTGGGTACATGTAGCTGGAGAGTACTGCAAGGCTTCACTGGATATGTCCAGGCACCAGAACCGTGACTTGAGCATTCTAAACACACGCTCTATTATGATTCTGGTTTGTGCGTGTGCCTCATTATGGAGTTATTGTTCGGGTGTGTGCATTTCTGATGGGTGTCATCAGCCACGGCTCCAGTGCTTAACCAGCATCCCCCACTAGGTGGCCATATGGGATGAACCTATTGGCAAATCTCTGGTACAGCTGCATCATATGCAAGATGTGGGAGTCATGATAGCTTTCAGGGCTGCCAGCACATACATTCATTATAATGCCCTGGGCATTGCACACGACCTGGCACTTGATGGAAGAGAAGCCTTTGCGGTTTTTGTAGACCCTACCCTGCTCACCGGGTGGTGCTTTGATGTGTATGTGCGTGTAGTCTACAGCACCCACTACCTCAGGGTATTCTGCTATTTGGTGGAAGAGATGCATATTGCTGGTCAACACCTCACGAGTGTTGTGGAAATATATGTGCTCACCGGCATGTGCTAACATGGCATCTAGGAACTGGTGGAGTACCCTGGATGCTGGTTCCTGTGAGACCCCCATGATATATATAGTTGGCCTTTGGAAGTTACCTGTCTCTAGTATTCTTAAGCCTACACATAACTTGGTATCCGCTGGGGTGGTGTCCCCTCTTTTGGGCCTGTGTGTGAGGTGTGGCTGGCACAGTTCAACAATTTGCTGTAGGATGTCCTTGTCCACCCTATAGTGCTCCACTATCTCTAGCTTATGTAGCCACTGGTAGATTACCCTGGGTCTGCACACTCTTCTCCTTCTCCTCACTGTGGGTGGGTCATCAGCATTCTCATCCTCACCACCCTCAGCCTAAGGTAAAATTTCCCTGTTTGTGTACACCGGTGATGTAGAGTTTGTAGGAAAAACCAGAGGGAAAAGGTGTTTGCATAGTTTATAGTAGTGTGCTGGGCTGGGCTGCTGCCTGTGTAATTGGCTGGTTCTGATACATTTCACCTGCCAGCTATGCTAGTTCTCCTTGCTTACCTTCCTACTGCTGTTTTCCCTTCCTATTGCCTTTCTGTTTAAGCGCCGGCAATCCCAGTGCTCAGATGTGAATGGAGCTGCTATTTTCTGTTTTTTTTTTGTTTGTTTAAAACCCAGTGCGTGGCATGCACACCCATTTAAGCAATGTAAATACTGCTAGGCAGCTTCAGACACACCCCCTTCCTTAGCTGTGCTTAGCTTAGGGCAAACACGGGCCACACAGCTCCATTAAGCTTACAGCATGCATGACACACACCCTTATGAAGTCATCTAGCTCTTAGGCTTACACAATGGTATTATTGCACCTACATGGTTGGGTGCAAGCTAGCACTGAGGGGAAATCTGTGATTCAGTATCATTGTCCTCATTTGCATAGGATTGACTGCTAATGCATGGTTACAAATCCGACACTTAGCCTTCCCCTTAGCAGCCACTATTCCATGGTCTTGTGTTATGCATGCCATTGACTATTATGGCAGAATTATGATTTTGGTTTAAAAGCTTATTTCCAGCTTTTTTTTTTTTGGGCCGATCCCATTTGCGTACCCCTGCCCTGTGCTTAAACGGCCAAAATCGGACAATTAAAAAAAAAGTTAATTTTTATAATTTTGAAATTATTTTTCATGCTTATGGCCATATATTTGGCCTTTTGCATGCCTAACCCTTCTAATACATGTGTTTTTATGAGCTGTCATGCCTCTGTTTTGTAGTTAGCAGAAATGTATTCAGCTACTTACTGAATACATTTCTGCAATCTACACTATTCCTGCATGGATGTCTGCCTGCTTCCTGGATTGCTAATTGACATCATTTGCATGTTTTTCACCAGCAAATGAGGTAATTAGCATACAGGGGCTGTGTCCATGCAGGAATAGTGCAAGAGCTCTCGTGCACGTCCTGGGAGCTTATTCCTGGATTGCACGGCAGCCATATTGCCTGCAGCAGCTCTTGCACTATTCCTATATGCCGTGCAGAGCTTGCTGAATCCTGGGGATTGTTTAAAATAGCAGATTTAATGTAACGATCAATATTAGGGCAACCAATATCATTTTAATCCCATCTCCTTGTATGCCAATCAAATGATATTCTCGTTTTTTGTGGGTACCAAAAGAATTTTAATAATATAGTATTTAGTCTTTTAATGATTTTTTGAGATGGTTATAGAAGGAATGTCTGAACAGTAAAAAATATCCTTTTTATTAATATAAGTCTGTCTTCCATTGAGAAGTACATTTTATTCCATGTTTCAATAAGCTTTACTATATTATTAATTATATTATTATAATTTAATTATATTGTTTCTTTCCACATAGTAGTTATACTAATTCCTAGATACTCAAGTTGTTTATTTTCCCACTTAAATTCCTTATACTTTTGTAAGACAGAAGTTATTTTTTATGTATTAATAATGCTTCAGTTTTATTATGATTACATTTTAAACCAGATATTCTCTCAAAGGATTGCAGTGAGTTAATAATGTTTTTTTTTAGTGAGGAGTCAATATTACTAGTAGCCAACAGAATATCCTCTGCAAATCATTTTACTTTCGAGTTATAATCATCATTGACATAAAAAACTTTTATTTCTTTATTATCTCTGATACATACAGCAAATGGCTCTAACACTAAGGTAAACAATAATGGAGAAAGAGGACATCCTTGCTTAGTTCTTCTCAGTATTTTAAAGGAATTAGACATAAAAGAACCAAAAGAACCAATGTTAACAAAAGTAAAGGTATTATTATACAATTTCATTATTATTTCAATAAATTGTGAAGAAAATTTGTATTCTTTAAACACTTTTTGTAAATATACCCAATTAAGTGAGTCAAAAGCCTTGTCAATATCTAAGCTCAGTATTGATAATTCTTTCTTATTTTTATTAGCAATATCTATTAAAGATATAAGTCTAATGATATTATCTTGGACCTGTATTCCCAAAATGAAAACAGTTTGATCTTCATTAATTAAAATTGGTTGTTGTTGTGTCTTTCGGCTTTTCCCGGTTACGGGTCACCACAGCGGAACTCCGGTCCGCTAATGATTGGCAGTTCATTTTTACGTGCCAAGTTGCCAGCCCTGATGCACAACCTTCAACGAAGGTACGCCCATTCAGCATGTCTCCACACAGAAGACGCTCTAACTGAGAATCGAACTGGACAGCGTCTTACTAGCATTTAATCATTTTGTCAGTATCACCATTAAATTTTATAGTCTACATTTAATAAAGAGATAGGCTGAGGTACATAATTTAAGATCTTTATCTGGTTTCAAAATAGGAGAAGTCATTGAATATTTCCATGAAGGTGGGATATTTAATGAACCACTGACTTCATTAAATGTGTTTAATAAAATTCTTAATACATTATCCAGAATTATTTTATAAATTTCTGAAATCAAACCATCTAAACCAGGGGCCCTATTATTTTTAAAGTCTTTATTTGCTCTTTTAGTTCCCTAATAGTGATGGGTTTATCTAATATATCATTTTCTTTTTTGTGACTTTTTGTTTTATATTCTTCTTTAAGAAATTATCTGTTATATTATTATTATCTAATGCCAAATTCCTATTATTTTTTTTGATAGTGTCTCCTAAACGCTTCTAAAATATCCTTTAGATCTATTGCTTTTTTAGATTTATTACCTATATGATATTCAATTTCTCTCATATGATTTATATTATGTAATACTTTTGATCTGATTGCTAATCTATGTAAATTCTTGGGATTTACGGTATAAGCTTGAGATTTTAATTTCTCCATGTTTACTAATATTTTATGATTTAGAATTTCTATCAATTTTTGATTTAGTGTTTTAAGTTCTCTGTTTGTATCTTTGTAAGAAGGATTCAATTTTAATTTTATGGTATCAATTTTTGCTTGAAGTGTATTTAATTAATTGTCCCGTTCTTTCTTTTTTAATAAATATCACCTCTTTATTCTACCATAAATACAGGCTTTTAATGTGTCCCATAAAATAATATCTGAAACCTCACCATTGTTATTAGTATCAATAAATAACTTCAATTTTTTTAGAAAACATTCATTAAATTTTTTAATTTTAACAATATATGCTGGTGTTATTTGCCATAATATTATTTCACTGGGTTTTAGATTAATTTTAAAATTAATGGCATTATGGTGAGACAAAGGACAATATGTTATTGATACTTCATCAACTTTAGAATATAGGCCATAAGATACAAAAATGTTATCTATGTTTGTTTGGGTGCCAAATCTATATAAATAGTGAGCATAACTTAAGGAATTTGTCAATTTCAATTATTGAACATCTCTAAGATTCATTATGCTTATGTAATTATTTAATTGTTTAGCAGTAGCTGTTATTTTAAGTTTCTTATCCTTAGTGGTATCTTTCTCTGAAAGTATACAATTAAAATCTCCAGCTGAAAGGATTTCAGCGTTTGCATGTAATTCTATAATATCTAGATTATTTTTGTTATTTTATTACCAATTTCAGGGATCCAGTATATATTTAAAAAAGTGCATTTTTATCTGTTTCAAGGACAACTAACCCCATCATTCCATTTTATCACAATAAAAATCAATTACTTTAGGCATAGTTATTGATTTTTTTCCAGAATATTATAGCACCGCTCCTTTTAACAGTAGAATGTGCCTCTATTAGTATTGAATAATCTTTACACATCAGTTTTTCTATGTTTTTTCCCAATAAATGTGTTTCCTGCAGAAAGACTATGCTTGCTTTATTCATTTTAATATATAAATAGACTTCCTTTCTTCATAAAACGGTTTAAACCATTTATATTCACTGAAATACACTTATATATAATCATTTTAAAAGTGTAGTAAGTCTAGTGAATTTAAATAAATATTTTGATGCATATACATGCATTTATATGCTAGATTTTTTGTTATGGTCTTAAACAAATTAGCATTCAACAATAATGTAACAAAAATAATTACTATCCCTAACATGGAATGTATATTCTTGGTTTGATGACAAAATCATTCAAACCACCCTCTATCATTTTTTGATACCTCTCCATCTATTTTTCTGCTTCTACCTTCAAAATTGTCAATTAATAAATTATATTAATGTATATAGCTTCCTACTATTAAGGGTATATGACTGACTACTTACACAAAGTCTTTCATGCAACCACAGTTCACTACAAAACTTATAAACAAATTATATTTAAACTGTAATCAATGTGCTGAATCATTTTGATTCCTCCAGACTCATTAATTTGCCTCCTCTCCCCTTTAACATCATCTATGTGTGTATGTGTGTGTGTGTATACATCTAATATATATATATATATATATATATATATATATATATATATATATATATATATATACATATTTACATCCTAAACATATTATAATTCCATCTCTCAACCACCATTTAATAAACTATTAATGTAAATTAGAAGATACATAAACCAGGTATTAACATGCATATATGCATAAAAATGAGCATTTCATTTTCATATTTATATTTACAACAAAAGTCAGTAACATTTATTACCATTTTAATTATCATTCTACTCAACTTATGTGTATGAGTCTAAAATCAGCAGCCTATTATCTAGTTCAAATTGTAATTCAGTTTATATATTACTTCTTTATAACACATATTATCAGTATGCACTAAAGATTATAGCTAGTGAACTATTAGCATTCAGATATATAAAACAGCATGACAAATTACTAAGTTGTTTTGAACAATCATTTTATTTTCTATCATTCAACACTTGCATAAATATTTTCATATTAATAAAGTTACTAGTGCATGTTGCCTTTAGCTTTCATATTATACTCTTTCAATTGTATTTATAATTCTAAAATAAATTCTAATAGTTATAATTCTTAACAAATTTCGTAACTTATTCAATATAACTAATTATTTATATTAAATCAACTAATATCAGCCTTACAGAAAAGGAGTTTTGGCAGAATTATGATGTAACTAGACCTATATTAAAGTTTGTGTTTCCCTTTAAAAGCTTTCAGTACACTTTAGTACAGCATTATTTAAACAGTTCTTTCATTCTTTCTTATATTTTAGTAACTTACACGTTTAAATACACTTTTTACAATTAAATATACTCTACTCTATTACATTACAAAAATACGCATCTAACATTGTAATTGCTAGTGTTTCATTAACTAGCTTTGCTGTCTTACTTTATAACCTTTTCTTAACTTTCTGTTGCAGTATTCCATTAATAAACTGCCATAATGGGTTCAAAGTTCATCCTCGGCTTTCCAGCATTTCCAGCTGCTTGCACAATCCTACTTCTTCTTTTGGCACCTGTTATGACTTGGGACTCCATTTAAAATCATAGAACAGGTAATATTTTTTTTTACTTTAAAGGCAGGAAATACTGTTTAAAGATTATACATAACTGTAAAAACACTCGTGACTGCAATTCTGTGAGCTAAGCTTTTAAAATTATCAATGGAAAGCTCTAAAAATGTACTATGTGGGTAACCAAATGATTTCTGAACCTCTATAAAACATACTAAAGCATCAGAAAATTTGTTTCAACTCCATAACATTAAATTAACAATGTTTATATGCTTGTTCAAAAAGGAAACTATAACAGCTGTAGCTACATTACCCAGTAGCAGTTACATCATATCATCCATGCAATCACTGACTCATGTTTAAAATAAAGTTAGCTTAATATACTGATATTTAAATAAGTAATATTCTTCTAACTCTAATATACTTATATGTAAATCTATGAAAGCATGAGACATATATTTTACTTTACTGCTATGAAGATACATAATATGTTGCTTATTATCATAACATCTATTTGAACTATTATTTTATCAACTTATTTAGATAAAAAGGTTTTACCTTAGAGATATTGTGATCTTCAATGACAGTTGAAGCAGTATTTTTTAAACATTGAAAAGGAACACAAAACGAGTAGCTGAACACTCCCAGGGGTTATTTATTGGACAAATAAACGTAGACAACATACACAAGCCAACAATCATAGTTTAAATACTACATAGTTAATTGATTAATAAATCAATTAATTTAATAGAAGTCAATAATGCAAGCCTCAATCAAATTAACAAATTTTCCTTTTGTATAAGGCTATGCAGTATTATAAACCCTAAATAAACTTCCTATATAACTAATCGCAACACTCCATCTATTAGACAACAATTTAAAATTTAAAATTGTATATAAAATGCACAAGTCAATTTTATTTTATTTATTCCATAAGTATGTTCTATGTTACACAATCCTTGATGTTAATTAAACATAAAAATGTGTGCAGTTATAAAACACATATAAATATGTATATATGTAAATATATGTCCTTTGTTGTTAAAAATACTAAAAACAAATGCACATATTCAAAAAAATACTTGTAACATGGATTGTATATTAAATGTGTTTATATAAGTGCAACACTTAATAACAACATTTAATAATGCAATATTTAATAAAAATATATATATTTTTTACATATATATTTTAATTTTTTGATATTGCTCTTATAAACTTAGAAAGTTACTTCCACGGTGGTGCAGTGGTAGCGTTGTTGCCTCACAGCAAGAGGTTCTCCCCTTCGATTCTCTGCTTGGGTTGGGAGTGCCTTCTGTGTGGAGTCTGCATGTCCTCCCCGCAGTCGAGTGGGCATTTGAAAGACATGCGTTGAATGGGCGTGCCTTCGTTGAAGGTTGGGCATTGGGCTGGCAACTCGACACCATAAAAACCAACTGCCAATCATTAGCGGACTGGAGTTCTGCTGTGGCGACCCCTAACCGGAAAAAGCCAAAAGACAAACAACAACAACATAAACTTAGAAAGTTGCTAGAATAACAGGGTGTTTGAACATACATTTTATGAAGGATTGGAAGACTGAAACTCAAATATATGTCATTATTTAGTGACTTCAGTCCTCAGATCATCCTAGTAATTTGCCAGAAAACCATACATTTTATGAGGAACAGACCAAAAATATGAACCAAAAATCTGGACGGTTGAGAGGTATGGACATGTCCAACCAAAAAAAAAAAGGCTCACTGTTACTTTTTTATATTGCTTGATGCTATTTCCTTTTGTTGACCATCCATTTTTATTCACTTCTTTTTAAGCTATTTGCGGGCCAATCCATTTCTTCTTGCTTATCCAAAAGTTTGTTTTTCTGTGTATAGTCCATTGCTTCATCCAATGAGTTAAATGTCTTTTGTCCTTCAATATGCAAATATTTATTTTTTCTGGAAATAGGATTTGAGCCTTAATGTTTGATTTCTTAATGCTCTTAATTAATGGTACACAGACATACCTTTTAGACATTACTGTAGAAGTGTAGTCATTGTCAAATCTGATTGTTTTGCCATTAAAAGTTATTGGAGAGTTTGACCATGCCGTTTTCGGGACCAAATCCTTATCTTGTGTAGAAAAAAACTTGACAATAATAGATCTCGGTGCAGATGATTTTTTATTGTTGAGTTATTTGAAATTGATCTATGCGCTGTCTCTATCCCAAAAGAAAGTGACTCTGGCAGGTTTAAGATTTTAGGTAACAAACATCCAGGAAATGTATCATGTTGTTTCCTTCTTCTTTTTCAGGTACACTATATATTCTTATATTATTCCTTCTGGATCTGCTTTCAAGGTCATCTCCTTTGTCCAAAAGGAGAGTGTTTTGTTTTAGGAGAAACTCTACTTGACTCATTTCCATTTAGTCTGCCATCCACATCATTAAGTGACTCTTCCTATAGAAATTATTTGATCTAAATGCTTTTAAATTATTTCATTCAGTAAATCAATTTGCCTCATATTTTCTTGGTTTATTGTATCAATTTTATTCTCCAGCTTGTCTGCTTTAACTGATATCTCCTGCATGCTGGCAACAAGAGTCTATAGTTTTTTCTTCATTCTATTTTTCTGTGAGGAAGCTTTCTGGTGACTCATGACTGCAGTTATTTAGATGAACTTCTGACAGGATTAAATCCACCAGAAGTCTTCAAAACTTAGTCTTCTTACTGAATTTTCTTTACTTCCTATTCCTTATTATATAAATTTTGTTTTCAATATAGTTGTTGATTAAAATTTAAATAATCCTATCAAGAAAACTGAAAAAGGCAGAGCAGAATTTTTATGCTGTGAACTATTTGGTATCCTGGCCACGCCCCCTACCCTGAAGTTCTAATGCAGACACCAGTCCAGTATGCCACACAGCTCTCCCAGACATATCTGAGATAATTGCAAATAAACCCAAATCCACCATTTCTACAGTGCAATTCATACAACATGATTATTACTTAAGTGGGTGTGGACAGCAAGAGGAGAATCAGAAGCATTCTATTACTCCATTTTCCACTAATCCCCCCCCAAAAGAAAAAAATAATTGGACATCTTGCATTCTGCAGTTAGGTCTGGTAACCAAAATCAATTATTAAAATACATCTTCAACAGTCAAGGCTGGTCAATAGTCAGCTTAATAAGGACCCATCACATCTTTCAATATGTGAACCCAGATATCTTTGGTACTCTGGTGAAGAAGAAATATTTTAAAAAAAATGTTGATGTGCTTCAGTGTTTCTGGTTTCCTGAAACTGGTCATGTAAATTATACTTTATTATTTTTATATCCTGTATTCTTTTATAAAAAAGTTGCATACTTTCGGGGCTGACTAATCAGGAGAGCCATTCACTACAAATCACTGTTGAGCATCTCCTGCAGAATTTAAACATCATACCCCATCTGAGCAAGACTCTTTCCAAGTATGTTAGTTTACAATTACCTGTAGTTTAAATTGTCTGTGGTATACAGAAACATTTTGTGTAACATTTGCTTCTTCATCCTTAATGCATACACTTGAGATAGTGCAATCATGGTGAGTTAATATTTTGCAAGTCCCTTCAAGATGTACTTTCTCTTTTTGACCATGCCACTTTAATAAATATTGCTTTCTTAAGGTAATTCTGCATACATAAAAATGGGACAGCAAGGACCCCCCAAAGGCATCTCTATATTTTACCCTAAAACATAATTTGTCCAGACTTGTAAATATTGTATGTCAAGGAAAGGGTAATAAAAATGAGCCAAAAGGCAATGTTGTCTATGACTTCTAAATTTTCAGGTACTCAAAATATCCAGAGGTTTTGCAAGCAAGATTATTTTCAGTACCAGGAGTTTATAGTGTATATTAACATCCCAATGTCTTTTTTTCTGGGTAAAATAGTTTACTGCCTATAACTTCCCAGACACAATAAGCTAATTTCAAAGCTTTCATCTTATCTGAAATACATAGTTTATTTTGAAAGATGTTAATCCAGAAAAGTAAATTTAAGTCCAGCTCAAGAGAGCTCTATACTAATATGACAATCTTTGGCCGATTAACTTTTAGAAATACTGTACAAAATGGGTTAATGCACAATTTAAGTTGTTAAAGTTGCTGTATCAGGCTCTTTAAAAATAAAGTTCAGGTTAATAAAGTTCACTACTGTTACCATGCAGACTCCTCGAGGAATTTGCTCATGAAGCAGATAAATAGTTATGGAGGCAGTAGTATAAATACCACGTCAGGTCTCCCCTGAAAATAGGCCGCTAGTCTAGTGGGACTTGTTCCTGTTCACCAAACAATAAAAAATAAATAAATAAAATATAAGACTGTCAGTAGAGGAATTAAATTAAGAGGGTAACAAATAATCAGTGTGTCTTTGGCAAACTAGATAGAACTTCTTCTGTTTTATCCATATTAGTAGTCAACCTTTAACAACCAGACCATTTCTAAACATTAATCTTTTCTTTAGTTTTTGGGGCTACTGAATTAAATAATTCCATCATTCCAAGGTTTCTTTCAATGTGGACCAAGATAAATAAACTTTAAAAAATCCTGGTCAAGATATGCTTCATGGAGAATTAGTATGGTACCTCTGAACTTTAGAATGTTCCAAATGTATACTTTTCCAGGCTGAGTCCCAGCAACTCATCAAGATCTGGCCAAAATTGCCTTAATTCTTAAATATCCTGATGGGTTCTCCTACGTCACAGACTTTGGGCCAATTTTTATTGCTAAATATGGACTTTAACAGTGTTGCTATAATATTAAATGAATGGCTATTAAAAGGTATCCAGACAAACAGCTTTGTTCTAAGACATTTTATGCAACTTAATCAGCAACTCATGATGTTAATTATAAATATCAATAAGAACACTGTTCAAACCATGCCTAGAAGACATTTAATGTGGTAAGGAGGAACATTACATATGTCAGACAAGATCACTTTCACTATCTTTTAATTTGATTAAAACTCTTGATATTTAAAACTGAGGCCTACATGTTTGTTAATGAAGCCTCTACGTTGAAATTCTTACATTCCAAAATGATGAGGTACACTGGGTTTTCCATGACCCTGTCACTATTCATAGGTAGTTACTAGGCATGGAATCTAGAAAACCACTGAGGAGCTTAGTCCAAATTAAGAAATGTCCCAAAGCACTGTCTGGTTAAATGACTTGTTCATGGTCACAAAGTAGGCAGACAAAGTCTGAGGGAATCAAACCCTGTACCGCAAAAAAGCAACTCATTGACAGCTCATAGCATTAATCCTCTGCACTAACTGCCAGACTCATTCTCGCTATGGATCCTCTTTTGGCTTTAATACAAACTGAAAAGCACTTTTTTCCCAATTGATCCAAGTTTTTTTCTCCACATAAATAATTTATGCAGATGGTCTGCTACTAGCCATTAGCAGTGCAAACTACTCAGTTCTAAATAGTAATGGTGGACTAGACATGCAGCTGCATAAGTGCAGTCTTGCCTAGCTGCATACGTGCATTCTGTACACTATATTTAGTGCAGTGCATGACTTGTCACTACCATAGTTCATAGACATAGATCATTGTAATGACAACCACAATTCACATGAGTGGAAATATCTTCAAAATCCACACCAAAGCACATAGTTCTCCACTGTGTTCTATTCACTATGTGACCAAATCCCTTTCTTTCTTGATAGCACAGTGTAGTACAGCAAAGAGCAGCTACTGGGTAAGGAATCCACATGGATGACATACCTTATTCAGTTGATTTTCCCTGCACTAGATTTCTCTACTGACATGTCACAGAGTGACTCAAAAAGTGTTTTTATTCATGATATGATGTAACATCATGACAGAATCACAACAAAACTAGGGTCATTACCATAATAAATAATGAAGGGATGTAATACTGTGGGAGCTTCCATTGTCTAGAGCTCATCAGTGTCATTTTGTCACCAGTAGTAGGTTTGCCTTTTATATATATATATATATATATATATATATATATATATATATATATATATATATATATATATATATATATATATATATATATATATATATATATATATACATACATTTTTTTAGTGCAGAGCTTCTTTGTGGGACATATGGATCATTAATTCTATCCTGACACCACAATAGGTTAGAAAATAATCAGCAAAAATGATATCTTGCTAATTTAAAAGCAAATAATTTTAAACATATAGGAAGATGGTACCATGCAGATCCTCTGAAAGGTTACCAAATCAACTCACTTAATATAATCAATCAGCTGAATTTCCTTGCTCAAAAATGTCAGCATTATGTTTTGTCTTTAAAAGGTCAGATAAATCTAGCCAATATGTCATTCTTACCAAAGTGTTCACTGGGAATAAAGTCATTCCTTTTCCATTACAGGTTGTCAAGAAAGTTAGGAGATCTAGAGGGAGGTTACCCTCTTGTTACCTGGTACAATTTAAGGCCATATTCCAAAAGCGTTGCTCTCAATTTAAATCTGCCCTGATTCTGAAAGAGCTTCTCTCATTCTAAATGACTTAACTTTGGTGACTTGCACAAAGGATTACATTCTTAAAGACCTGCTCTCAGTGTAAGTGACTTACTTCGGTGTAAAGCCTATCTATAAACAGGCTTACACTGAGGGCCAGATTCCAAAAGACCTTCTCCTAGTGTAAATGGTCACTTACACTGAGAACATGTCTTTTGGAATTAGAACCTTAGTTACTGTAACAAACTGCCGATTAAACCTGTTGAACAAAAGCTTTGTTCAGTGGCCCACCTTTTAATACACAGTAAGCAATGGAATAGTTTTTGGTTTCAGGCTGTATCAAGTGACCTGATTCTACCACTTTTGTCTCTTTAGACTGTACACTATGTGTGTCAGACAATTAAAAGCAAATGGAAAAAAATAAATAGAAATGAATATGCCACTTCAGCTTGCCCTAAGACATCTAAGAAACAGGTAACTTGAGGTTTTAAAATTAGGTTGACCTTTTTGATATTTTCTACTGACAAATTTAAAATTTCTCTAATGACAAATTTGGTTGACATTGCTTCATCATCCAGTAACAATATAGCTCCCAATTTACCAGATTATGAGATGGTGGTTTTACTTTCATTATAGAAATTTCTATCAGACAGAATAAAAATCAGTCTGCTGATTTCCAGGAAGCTGGGGAATATATGAAATTGAGTCTAAACAACGTATTTCTAGAATATATACACAGTCGTTAGTCCCTTTGATGCTATCATTAACTACTGAAGTCCTTCACTAGGATAAACATTCAGAATGTTCATATCTCTGCCTAGAACGGTGAAGAATATGGAATACAATTCAATGCTTTAGATCTCACAGAAACTATGATATATAAACTAACATTTTATAGGGTATATTTAACTCTGCATACCTGAATTTAAATGGACTTCTGCTTCTGACAAGGGTATAGGGTAGAATGAAACTTGGTTATCTATGAGGTGGGAATTCTCAGATGATGATGATGGTTTGCTAGTGTCTAGGAAGCAGGTATTGTTTACATATCACCCTCTTCAAGGATGATCTTGCAATGTAAATGTCTTTTATCATCTTATTCGAATTAAGCAAGTGATCTCTTTCCTCAGAGGGAATAGTGGTAAATATTTAACTGTTATATCACCATTCAACATATCAGTTTGTAACAAATGTCATAATGAATAAGCCGGACTATAGAATACTGTAGAATATATATATATATATATATATATATATATATATATATATATATATATATATAAATCAGATTTTGTTTTAAAATTAAAATAAATGTGAGGTTACAGAAAAGTTTCCATTCCAGATGTTTAACCCCTTAACTGTTGACCATTTATTCAAAATGTGTTGCGATAATACTAACTATTTGGCATACATTTCTTCCCTATTTTTAAAGTGCTGTATCACTGAAATGGGCAGATATTTTAATAAAATGGTAAGGATAAGATCCTAGGATATTGAACTATTAAAGTTACACATATTGTAGCTTCATGTTTAAAGGCAACACAGAAGAACTGCATCTTGAATTGTTATGTTGAAATGATGATTTTGCATATCATTTTTCTGTTATGACATTTAAAGTGTTGGAAACATTACTTTCATTGACAAGTAAATGTTGTTTTTAGGCATGCTGTTTTAACAACACCGTGCAAATGTCAAAGGGGAAGTGAAGATGCCCCCTGCAAGCCACCCTCCTATTTTTCCCCTGGAACAAAGGTTTCCTGACAGAGTTTCCACAACAATTCTTATTCTGGTGAAAGAAGAGTATAATTAGCCTCTCAGAACTGCCTCTTCAGTTCTTATTTAAGTGCAGGCAGCACTTGGAGGGCAGTTCAGCATAGGTCGTCTGGGCTGGAACAGTCTAGTGGATAATCTTAGCTTGTTTATTATGACTGTTTCCTTCTCAACCTCCTGTAGGGTATTTTTTGGGGGTTATGCTCCTCCATGAGAAGTTGCTTTTTCTGAAGATTCCATATCACTTATTGGTAAGATGTGTTTTGGGCCTTTGGCTTCTTCATGCTTGATATTATGATGCAGATCACTGTCACTTTGTGATGGTTTGGGGATGCCTTAACCAGCCAAAGTAGTTTTCCTCCATCATGGGCTGATTTGGCTCCCCATCTGCAGTCTTGATTATTTTGGATTCTGACCAGCTTTCTACAGGGTCCTTTGTAGAACTGCTGGAATGCTTCTCCTTAAATTCATGTGGAATAGTTCTCCATATGAGTGGTGAGGTAGATAGTACTCCACAATCAGCTTTCATAATGCACCCTTGATTTTCTGGATTTTATTGATGATACTATATTTCACTTGAGGGGTAAGCCAAGTCTTGTACTCCGCATATGCTGGGGGATAGGACTGACCCTCAGTGCTGGCTACTTCATTCCTGTCATGGAATTCCTTGTCCTTCAAAGGGGTTATAACTTCTGTCATTGATATGACTGCCAGTTTTGAGTTCATTTGGTCATAACTTGGTAGGTTTTTTGAGGTCATCTTATGTAATCTCCTTAACAAGTAGCTTTACCAACTCACAGTGTTTGGGGCCTACCAAGGGATGCTTTTGCTGGTTACAAACCAGGAGAAATGATAGAATTCATCCCTGTCATGTGTGAGACAAACTTCTGATGGCAGACTTTCCAAGAATGGTATAGCTTTATGATGATCAAACTACTATTTCATCTTCTGGTGCTCTGGTTCTGGGTGGTCTTCAGTTGCATCCATACTTTCAAATACCTTTCCCTGATACCCTTTCACAGGGGCAGTCTCTGTAACCAAACCTGAGAGCTGGGCTTCTATGTAATTAGAAAGTATATGTTGACAGCAAGTATGTACTGGAATTACATTTGGGTTCTAGATCCTTATTGTTCTTCTTGATTTGTATGTAGAGGATGAACTGTCAGGCATGAGAGATGAGTATACTTATGTAATTGTCATATGACATCACATCATGCAGCACTGTGGCCATATGTCTCTCTCTGAGTGCAGGGACATCTGGAAAATGCTGCCAAATGCTGACTGGTGGCGGGGATAAATCCATCCTAAGGACTCATCAACAAGGGTTGTTTTCATTGATAAGTTGGAATAGCAAGGACATTGCTGTTTTTGACTAAAACAGTTATTGTCATAGTACACAACTCTTAGAGGAAATATAAGCAAGCAAGCTCACATAGAATAATTATTTCTCAATATGTTTCCACATGCTGGAAAGCACATTGGCACTCCTCATGTGAGATACTTTCCCACCAAAATTCTTCTATATAATTATGGTAGTACTTAACACAAACTATTAGTGTTTTCCTGCAATTTTGTGACCTTGGGGTTAAAAGTTAAAGGGTGGGTAATTTAGATGGATATTGTCCTCATATGGGAGTCCAAAGATATCTGCCCCAGGAAAAAAAAATTGCAGCCAAGGACAAATAATTCAAACGTTACTGAATCCTGTTTTGGTTTGTAACTTTATATTTATTATTGCATGTTTCTGTATCTTTTGGTTTTGTGGATTTCAGACAGTTGAGCTTCACTAAGTCAAGTGCCGGTCTGTAACAGGAGATCCTTAAAAATATCAGTTTTGGGGGAAATTGATGCTTGTTTTCATTCTGATGTTATCACACTGTGCTTAGTATATCTGCCCCCATTACCCTCAAGCAATATATACGTTTGATGTAAATCATATCCAATAAAAGATTTGCAGGCTATTAGATTCTAATATTCATGTTGGCCTATTTTAGGTCCCTATATTTCACAGGGTATATATATATATATATATATATATATATATATATATATATATATATATATATATATATATATATATATATATATATATATATATATATATATATATACTAGGCAACATATCTGTAGTAAGCATTTTCAAACATAAACCATGATTCCCAAAGAATCGCCAGTCCCTTCAGCTTATCTAACTAGAGCTCTTCTATTCTCACAATTTTGCCACAATAAAAATGTGCATATACTGCATTGATCTCATATATGAAAAATAGATCCATTCTCACCATCTGGTACTGGCACTGACTCCTCAAAGGAAGGCTTAACCACTAGGCTCATGAATTCCTCAAAATGCTGTTTCCACAACATCACAAATAGAGGCCAGTAATTCATCATCCTTGGTACGACATCTGGGCAGTAAACTGAATGCCTCAGCCGAGTCATTGTATAGTGTGCCACAGCCTAATTTACTGTGGCTTTGCTTAATGCTTCTCATTCCTGGAATTTTATACTTGCTGCTTTCCTGGTTTATCATTACCTGTTAGATACTTATTTAATGTATTATTTTATTTATGAGAGGTTCATGTTGTCTCCAGTTTGCTATAATCCTTCAAATTATGACATATACTAAAACATGTTCTGGTTCATAGTGCATCATTGCAGTAAGGCAGAAGCAGTGACTTGTGATGTCCAGATCTTCCATTTTGTTCCATAATTTTGTAATACACATATATCTTTGGCAGATCAAATACAGTATAAATTCTGGTTGGATTTTTTTTTTTTTGGCACTGGCAGGTACTCACTCAAAAGGTACAAACAATATAGCTTCTGGTTAGATCACAGTACACAAACAGTCCTATGGATCCATTAGGCATGGATAAAGGAATACTCTCTGGTGTCATCTTTATGGACTTTACTAAATTCTTCAATATCATGTATCACTGCATCATCCTTCAGCACCTGTTCGAAACAGGTATCAACCCAGACACTATAACATGATTTCAAAATTATCTATTTAAATATCACTTCTATGTCAAAGTTCATTCCCTTTATCTCGTTTATCTTGTATTCAAAAGGGGGTTTCACATGACTCTATATTTGTCCCCCTCCTATTCTCTATGTAAACAAACTGCCTTTTGACCTGCCACATCTCTCCATAAGTCTATGTGCTGATGACATAGTTGTATTACATTCAAATAACTCCCTTGTTAGTCTAGAAAAAGAGAAGACAGACTTCCTCTTACTAATCCACTGGATCAGTAACAAAATTCTCCTGCCCCACTTCAGAAAAATTAAAACCATGATTTTTGGGACCAAGCAAAGTCTTAATAAAATTCCATACCCTTTACTAATTTGCGTTTAAATAACACAGCCATAGAAAATACTACCTCATTTTAAGACCCACAATATGGCTTGAATCATCTATAAACTTCTCTCTTTCCATCTTCTTAACACATGGGAAAGGTTTTACCCTATACTATTTTAGGCCAATAAAATCTCTCCTTTCTTATTAAGGTGAACAAAACATTAATAGGGAAAGGCATTCTTCTATTCCAACTAGAGTATGACCTCCCCCTTGTTGCATCTGCATCAAAAATAAACATCACACAAATACAGTCACTAATAAAGTATGTAGATTCACCAAACTCTTGCTAAACATGAACATCACAGAAAAAAAACATTGAAAAAGGCAGATTAACCTTCTGTTATGTTCACAACTATTCAAACTGTTAAATAAATAGACATTCTGTCCCTTAGCTGCAAACTAATTAGACAAGCATCCTCCTATAGCCTCAGAGGCCAGAACCACACTGCACCTACATTACAATCCCCCCAAAACAAGATTCACTGCACAGGTCCTTGCTTTTCCATATTTGATCCTGGACTTTGGGAATATATCACCTCCGATATGAAAAACACTTCTTCCTATCCAATATTCTGAACACAGCTAAAGGCCCATCTCCAGAAACTAGTCAAATGCCAGTGCCTCTTTTTCAATCACATCATTTAATTTATCTTTCCTTTTCTCCACTATCTTCATAAACTATACTCAAATCTCCATTACAAGTGTCATACCACTTCATCTAATCTACTATTCATGTTTGTAATGTGGTGATGAATTTGTACACGTCTAATCATCTTACATTTTGAGTGTCATATTAACCACTTTGTTTTAACCTTATTGTAAATACTGAATGCTACTTCAATTCCATTTTTCTGTTAATAATTGTATATAATTGCAATGTCATCTCTTTAGACAGCAGGTTAGAGGCTACCTTCTGTAAGAGGGACTGATAATAGAATATAGGCAAAAAGAAAGTGTAAGGGATTGTTAAATAAAAGACCAACTCTGGTAGTATTTTTAGTGGGTTCCCTTTAAGCCAGCGAATGCTTAAAAAAGCAAACACTGATTTATCGGCCCATTAAGAGTAAAACCTGAAAATCCTGAAGACACGGAACAGCGATTTTTTTCCAGGGAAAAAAAATCGCTGGGCCTTTTTCAGGACATTTTCATTTCCTCCACTGTGGTGCAATCTTGGAGTTGGTATATTTAAGTAGGGGTGTGTGGGAGGCACAGACACCACATTGGGTGTGTGTGTGACTTTATTCTGTGATTTGAACTTTTTTTTTTTTTTTGTGGAATGGCGATTTTTTTTCCCTGGGAAAAAAAATTGCTGCTCTGTGTCTTCGAGATTTTAAGGTTTCGTACTTAATGGGTTGATAAATCAGCATTCACTGATTTAATATAGACTCTTTTTACCTGAGGCTTGAAAAGAAGTTACTGTTAAAAAAGGTGTAATTAGTAGGATATATAATAAATTGCATGCTAATTATAAAAATTAATCAGAGGAGGCTAGAAAAGTTTGGGAAAAGAGAGTGGAAAGGCGATAAATGTCAATCTGGGCCAAGATGGTGAGAAGTTATATGTGCTGCATTTTTGCTGTGCTTCTGTTTAACATCTCTGACAGGACTTTTACAGAAAAATTCAAAGAATACATTTCAAAAATTGATGGATGTATAATTAAACTACTTCTGAATAAACTACTACTACAAAAAAAAATTAGTCTGAAACTATTTTCTTTACTTTTTACTGTCAATAAACTAATTCCCTCAAAATGAGTCACTCGAAACCCAGTATACAGACAATACAATGAAGAGAGACATTCAGCCTATACTCAGCTATATTAATGAACTTTCTGTAAATATGGATAAACTATAAAGCAAAATAGACAGTATTAAGGAGGAATGTAAAATTCAGGTAGAAGTGCTGAGTGAAGGTCTTAAACAACAACCTTCACAAAGTTCAAATATAGAAGAGGCGATGACTGATTTACATGAAGGAATGATTGAGAGTGAGAATAAATCTGATTTTTCCTGAAACAAAATAACTTATTTCATGAAAAAATAGATCTAGAAAACAGATCTAGAAAGAACAACATTAGGATTTATGGCATCCCAGAGAAAGAGGGAGGAGACAGCATGATTCAACTTCTAAATACCTGGCTACCTAAGACACTGAACCTGCCTGAAGCTCTTTCATTTGGTATTGAGAGGCCACACCCATCACTTTCCTATGCATCAATAAAGAAAAAGCCACCTAAACCAAGGTCAGTGATAGTTAAATTATTTTCCAGCCAAGACAAAGATGTTTAAAAAAACCCAGCATGGACTAATTATACAGTGAAAATAAAAGAAAACATTATAAAATTTGACAATAATTATTCAACTTCAGTTACGTCAAAAAGGAAAGCATGTGTACCTTTTATAAAGCATTTAAAGAAAGACAATATTAAAGCACAATTTCTGTTTCCAGCAAACATAAAGATTCATTGGACAGAAGGACAAAGGACTTTTAACACTTTGGAAGATGCTTTGGAGTTTATATAGAGGAATAAAATTTTAGAAAAAATGAATGAAATGGACCGGAGTCTGTCTACATCTCTCAAAAGAAATGCAATTAGGAATGGATGGTCAATTAAACACAAAACAGTAAAAAAACTGAAAGATAAATAAAAAATAAAATAATTCTCATTCCCCAGGATTCAGCAAGCTTTGCACGGTATGCAGGAATAGTGCAAGAGCTGCTGCATGCAATATGGCCGACGAGCAATTCAGGAATGAGCTCCCGGGACGTGCATGAGCACTCCTACACTATTTCTGCATGGACACAACTCCTGTATGCTGATTACCTCATTTGCAGGTGAAAAACATGTAAATGAGGTGAATTAGCGATCCAGGAAGCAGGCAGGCATCTGTGCAGGAATAGTGTAAACTGCAGAAATGTATTCGGCTACTAACTGAACAATTTTTACAAATTATAAAATGGAGGCATGACAGTTACAAAGAAAGCATATATTCAATGTAGTAGGCATGCCAATGGCCAACTAGGTGGTCATTGGCATGGTAAATAGCTGCAAAATTATAAAAAAATAACTTTTTTTTTTGGCCGATTTCGGACATTTAAGCGTAGGGCAGCAGTGCTCAAACGGGATTGGCCCGAAAAAAAAAAAAAAAGGAAATAAGCTTTTAAACCAAAATCAGCATTCTGCCATAATAGTCAATGGCATGCAGAATACAACAATACCATTGAATAGTGGTTGCTAAGGGGGAAGGCTGAGTGTCAGTCTTGTAACCATGCATTAGCAGTCAGTTTTATGCAAATGAGGGGAGTGATACTAAATCACAGATTTCTCCTCAGTGTTAGCTAGCATCCAACCTTGTAAGTGTAGCAACACCATGGTGCAAGCCTAAGAGGTAGATGACCTCATAAGGGAGTGTCATGCATGCTGTAAGCTTATTGGAGCTCTGTGGGCCGTGTTTGCCCTTAGCTAAGCACAGCTAAGGAAGGTGGGTGTGTCTGAGGCTGCCTACCAGTGTTTACATTGCCTAAATGAGTGTGCATGCTGCGCACTGGGTTTAAAAAAAAAAAAGCAGGAAATAGCAGCTCTGTTCACATCTGAGTACTGGCTATGCATGGCGCGCCTTCGGGCTTAAACAGGAAGGCAATGGGAAGGGAGAACAGCAGTAGGAAGGCAATCAAGGAGAACTAGCATAGCTGGCAGGTGAAATGTATCAGAATCAGCCAATTACACAGGCAGCAGCCCAGCCGAGCACACTACTAAAACTATGCAAACACCTTTCACTCTGGTTTTTCCCACAAACTCTACACCACACAGACAGGGAAATTTTACCAGACAAAACTAACAAAATGGTAGGGGCTGCTGTCACTCTCATACATCAATATGTGAAAGAGGCTGAGGGTGGTGAGGATGAGAATGCTGACGATCAACCCACAGTGAGGAGAAGGAGGAGAGTGTACAGACCCAGGGTAACCTACTAAGGGCTACATGAGCTGGAGATAGTGGAGCACTATAGGGTGGACAGGGACATCCTACAGCAAATTGTTGAGCTGTGTCGGCCACGCCTCACACACAGAATAAACAGAGGGGGAACCCATCCCAGTGGATACCAAGATATGTGTAGGCTTAAGAATACTAGCTACAGGTTCCTTCCAAGGCCAACTGGGGATATCATGGGGAACTCACAGGCATCAGCATCCAGGGTACTCCACCAGTTCCTGGATGCCATGTCAGCACATGCCAGGGAGCACATATATTTCCTCAACACCAGTGAGGCGTTGACCAGCAATATGCATATTTTCCACCAAATAGCAGAATACACGGAGGTACTGGGTGCTATAGACTGCATGCACATACACATTAAAGCACCACCTGGTGAGCGGGGTAGGGTCTATATAAACTGCAAGGGCTTCCCCTCCATCAACTGCCAGGTCATGTGCAATGCCCAGGGCATTATAATGAATGTGTGTGCTGGCAGCCCTGGAAGATATCACGACACCCACATTTGGAATATGACACTGCTGTACCAGAGATTTACCAGTGGGGACATCCCACATGGCCACCTAGTGGGGGATGCTGGTTATGCACTGGAGCCATGGCTGATGACACCCATCAGAAATGCACACATACCCGAACAATAACTCCATAATGAGGCACACGCACAAACAAGAATAATAATAGAGCATGTGTTTGGGATGCTCAAGTCACGGTTTAGGTGCCTGGACATATCCGGTAGAACCTTGCAGTACTCTCCAGCTACATGTACACAAATTTCCTTGTATGTGCCATGCTACACAATATGATCCTGCGGAAACAGCTGCAGCAGGAGCAGCATAGTAAAGGGTCACATAGCCCCCCACCATTACCAAGGCCAGCAGAGGCACAGAGTGACTCAGAGGAGGAACAACCTGAGCCTGCCCATGTAGGCAGAAGGAGGTGTGCCCAGTATGCCCAGGCTCTGGCAAAGAGGCAACACATAGCACATACACTGACATGGTAGGAACCCAAGGAATGACACCTCTCTCTGATTCGCACATACAGTAAAAGGGATGCCAAACATGACACTACCTGTGCTTTACCATGCATAGGGAGTGTACTATGTGCATCCGACATAGCCAGCCCTCCAGCACCATCCTCAATACTGGCACAGCCACAAGTAACTTCCTATCAATTGCTGAATGGAGTAGTATGTTCTGCTAATTGAAGCTATGGTATGGATGTGAACATGCAAGGGAATCGTATGGCTGAATGGGATGGCAACAGATAGTGGACACCTATATGGGTAGCATGGAATCCATAACAAATACTGGTGTCAACAAAGTAGGCAGTACTAGACAAGGTGACAAATCCCACTGCAGTACATGTGGTGGCCCAAATGTGTATCCATAGGACACACACATGCATGTCAGTGAGGTTCACATACCCAACAACAGCCTCAGCCAGCAGGACAAATGTAGATGACCATAAAGAAAGGCTGTGTTGCTAAGGCCTCCAATTAATGGCAATGTATAACAACCCCCCTCCAGACCTACACAGACAGACTACAACAGGTCAGGCAGTTGTATTTTAGTTATGCAGGGTATGAAGTCTAAAATTGAAATGTAGGTCAATAAAACCTAAGATCTGTACTCTACTGATATGCCTCTAGTCTGCATGATAGGTCAGAATACAAAACAAAATGGAAGCCAACAGAATACCTGAAATACCAGTACAGTCATAGCAAATGTTCACAGTTGTCAGGTCCCCCCCCCACAATCCTATGTAGAAATGCAGTAACATGTATGAGTGGGGTTAATAACAGTGGAGCAGAGATTACCTGAGCTGGCCTAATTTACAGCACAGATTGTTGCATGTGTGCAATATACAGGGCTCTGTGTATTAGGTTGTTGTGTGTTGTACATTGTGTGGAAGTGGTCAGCATGTAGGTATGGAGGGTTGTGTCCCAGTGGCCTATGGCCACTACTGTCAATGACAGGGCCATGTTCTGACAACTGCAGGGCCAACCACAATGCATCCCAGCAAGACCCTATTCAGCAGTCATCCATACTCATTGTTCAGGTGTCACGGGACATGCCATGAATGTGGGCCCAAACATACACACAGTGCACAGGTGGAAGTACCCTGGACAGAGTACATAAAATGTAACTGTCAGCTGCACACACCTTTGGAATTGTACATACAGGTTAGCAGCACATTAGTTGTCTGTGTTGTATGGAATACGGATGTATTCTGACCAATCACTGGCAGGCCACAAAAGGCACAGTTATGAAGTTATGAGAGAATGCCTATGTCCCCACACAAGGCAGCATAAGGGGAATGTCCCAGATATATCTGTGAGTCAGCTGCAAGAAGCCTCCATATCACTCATGCATTCAGCTCATCCCACCATCATCCACAGGTTTATCACAGGTCATATCCCTGCTGTTGGGAATGAATGCAGCATGACCCCCACTTCTACATGGGAATACCCACAGAATGCAGCATGCTGAAAAGGTGTTCTATGCAGGTGTGTCCCTAGCTGTAAGCAGCACCCTGCCAGCATCCAAACCAATGGATTAATATGAACAGGAACTATTGCCATTAACACCTTGCACACTTACCCTGTTACCCTAGGGGAATCCAGTGGTTTGCAGCCTGGGACTGTAGGAGTGACAGAATGCACTGGCCTGCTACAGATGGCCTGCATCACTACCAAATACCCTACAGTCCTCTGTCAAAGGCCTGTGCCTCACCCATACTGCCAATGTATGTTATCTCATGGAGTCCCAAATAACAGCATAACACAGTCCACATAACACAAATGCAAGGCCATGTCAACAAATCCCAGTAGCATGCCCACCATGTTCTACTGCATGAACTGTGGACCAACCCCTAAATAACATTGGGATGAAGGGACAACTATAGGGATACTTCACAGATGTCACTCGCATAATGTTAGGAAGAGGATAAAATAACAGAGTGGGGGGTGTAGAAGCATGGACGCCATGGAGTGTGTGAAGTCTGAAACTCTGATATGTGCCCATACTACCCCGTCTGCAAACCCAGTAATGGGTGGCTACCAACCTGCTTGTAAACTACAATGTGAAGGGGAAATGACCAGATATATGAGCCCTACCTCTGCGTAACCTGGGTGAATCTGTACAGCTGAGAGGTATGGCCACAACAGGATATGGCCATTCTGTTATGTCGATAGATGTACAAGCAGGGGATCTTCAGCCACCATAGTACCAAGGTGGTGGACCATTTACACAGATCCATCAGTAAGTGTCTGCAGCTACCCCTCCAGAATAGCATGAGTGTGCAAGAATATGTAGGCTGCAGACCACAATACTGGACACAGCTTCATTCATCTTGTATTTCCTAGGAAATAACTGTGAGCAAATAAGTGTATCTGTTGGTAGTTGATGACATGATACATCACAGTGTAAAACAGTACATGTCTGAATATCTCTGCTAACACCAACCATGTAACACAAGCAGCACAGACAGCAATAGTTACAGTATCCCACTATCTGTCGCCCATTGTGACTCATATGGTCAAACTATCTACAGATATCCTGCAGAAACAAGTTGCTAGCAGTAGGTGTAGAACACAAATGCCTGCACTGGAGTACAACGTATCTGGAATAGATTCACAGACTCAGTACAGAAGGTCATACTGAGCACGCTCCTACACTTAGAGAAATGAAGCCATGTCTGACAAGAACAGTGGACTATACATATTTGTCTGTCACAGATGTCTGTGCACACACACCACATTGCACACCATTCATGCTTTGCACACACATTGGATAGGAACACTCACACATATCCAAGGCCAACACACTATAATAGGTCAAACATATACACACACAGATGTGGGGAAGAGAGAGGCAGACAGTGACAAAAGATTGCCATCATGAGTCCTGTCCCACCTACCACACATCCAATTGGCCAATATCACATGATGTGCCATTGACAATCACTGTAGACATTTGCTTTTGGTAGCCCTTAGCCCTATAATGTATGGGCTGCTTGTGATAACTGTGTAACATGATAGCACAAATCAGTATTCATGTAGCATTTGTATACCCAGTCCTGTCAAATGTAAAGTTCTGTGTGTGTGTGTGTGTGTGTGTGTGGGAATGGTTTATGGCCCATTCACACACTGCACTTCCCATAGCCAATGTTAGCACTCATGCTGATGTCAGTCACCTTGAAATACTCCTTTGGACAAGGACTAAACCTATAAGCTCTGTGGTGCATGTGATAACTGTGTAATACTATAGTATAACATACTAGTTAGGTAGGAGTTCTAATCCCAGACATGGTAACTGTGAAAGTCTGTGTGTGTGTGTGTGTGTGTGTGTGTGTGTGTGTGTGTGTGTGTGTGTGTGTGTGTTGAGAGTAATAATTTTGAGGCCATTCACAGTCACTACACATCCCATTGCCCTACTTTAGCAAGCCTGCTGATGCCAGTCACCTTTAAATACCCCTTTGGAAAAGGGCCAGCCCTCTAAGCTCTGTGGTGCATGCCATAAATATGGAACAATGTAATAGCAGCAATTACACAAGTATGGGTTCGAATCTCATCTGTGGCAAGTGTTTTTGTGTGTATCTCAAAGATTTTGGGCACATTTACAGCCAGTACACATTTCAGAGCCTGACTTTAGCAGTCCTGCAGGGTTCCCCTTTAGAATCTCAAATTGCTGAAAGTTTGAAATTCATAAGCTCGAGCCCAGAATCTCGAGTTTTCAGCAACTCGAAATTCTAAAGCGTACCAAAAAGACATTCCACAAATGTCTTTACAATGTTTTTGCAGGGGGGCAAGCCCTCCTGCACCCCCACACCCCCCTACATAAATATACCAACTCCGAGATAGCACTACAACGGGGATGAGGGAAATCTCCCATTCTGCGCTGTATGCAATGGGAGAATTTCCATTCCTCCACTATAGTGCGGTCATGGAGCTGATATATTTAAGCCGGGGGAGTGCAGGGGGACTCGGCCCCCTGCATACATGTAAGTAAACTTGTTTTTTTTTTGTTTCCTTCTCTTCCCTTCACAATTTTGAGTTGCTCAAAACTCGAGATTCTGGGTTCGAGCTTCTGAATTTCGAGCTTTCAGTAACTCGATCTTGTGAAGGGGAACCTCCTGTAGATATCATCCACCTTACAAGTACCTATTGCCAACCCTAAACCATGTCAGATCAGTGGTGCATGCGGTAAAAGTGTAACCATAATAGTATGTAAAGATTGTTCAATAGAGGTTTGAACCTCACCCCTGGCAAATGTAAATGTGTGATTTGGGTAAAATTATTTTTGGGATCTGTCACCCACTACATCACCCAATGCGGGTGTTTACAAGGGCTGGTGATGCTCCTCATCTTAGAAGCACCTTGAGACAACATCCATTCAGTAAGCTCTGTGGTGTGTGCTGTAAATGTGGTGCACTGTAATAGCAATACATAGCTAGGTAGGGGTTTGAATCTCAGCATGGACAAGTGTGTGCATGTGTCTGTCATTAGTATCCTGTGTGGAGGCTGCTGTGATTGTGTAAAGATGTATTGTGGGGTGGGTTTTGCTAAATTATTATATTGAGGACCTCCTATATGTCACAATGTCCATCTTGCATGGACAACAGATGTCAAACACCACAGAGGCTGGTGTAGACAATCCATAGCCCTACATGTGATATTATGGATCGGTGAACAATATAACCAACCCTTGTATTACTCAGAGAACACTCTCCACCCATGTCTCATACACAAACACACTTGTCTAGGCAACAACCACTATATTGGTAGTTTCCTGCATATTGCTCACAGATAGTAACCACGGTGTGATTGCAGTGGACTACATGCCTGTTGACCACAATACTGCCACTGACATCAGAAAGTACTATGATATGTAACACTTCTTGTCTGAGTGTGTGTTATCCAGCAAGTAAAAGGACATGGCACCCTGTTCCATCCCTACAGTAGGCAAATAAATGCTTAAAGTGGTCCTTTTGCTATGTTCCTCACTGGATGCCTGCAACAACTGTAGAGTCTGCAAATGTAACCTACAAAGGCAATACCATTCCTTATACACATGCCCTGTATGGACAGACACCACTAACTCCACTGAATACCTGTATCATGCCGTCAATGTAGGTGCAAGCACGACCTCTGTTCCATTGCTATTATAGTGCACCACAAATGAGGTCAGGAATGCTACATCAGAAGATAACAATCTGTACACACAACATGCCACAGAGACCTCAAGTACACTTCCACATGTCAAAGAACATGCGTGTGGGACATGTGCACAACCCAGACACTGTCCATGTTATGGAATATAGATCACAAGCCATGCACACCACTGGCCACCCACAATAGTAACCCAGATGAGTGGATCATGAATACAATACCCACCTGTGTGGACCACTCCAGGGACTACACCCCTGAGCCACACTGGAGACCATTGTCATGTGGCCTGATGCCAAGGTATTCCTTTGCCTAGACTTGTACAGCCGTCAGGCCCAGTCACCTACTACATGTGTGTGTGTGTGTGTGTGTGTGTGTGTGTGTGTGTGTGTGTGTGTGTGTGTGTGTGTGTGTGTGTGTGTGTGGAGATTAATGATTTTGAAGCCTTTCACAATCACTACACCTCCCACTGGCCTACTTTAGCATGCCTGCTGATGTCATTCACCTTTACATAACCCTTTGGCCATATATCAGCCATATAAACTCTGTGGTGCTTGTGATAACTGTGTAATACTGTACTAGTTAGGCAGGGGTTCTAATCTTGATCCTACCAAATGTGATGATGTGTGTGTTTCCTTGACAAAGTGTGTGTGTGTGTGTGTGTGTGTGTGTGTGTGTGTGTGTGTGTGTGTGTGTGTCTCCATTGACACCTGCATTTGTGGACATTCACATGTACTACACTTCCCTTATCCCTTCTTTAGCACTGTTGCTGATGTCACTCACCTTCAAAGATACCTTTGGACAGATCTACAACATGTAATCTCTGTGGTACATGCAATAACTGCATAGCACTGTAATAGCAATACATAGTCATGTAGGGGTTTGAACCTCAGTACTGGTAAGTTTCTGTTTGTGCGTGTGTCATCAGTATCCTGTTGGGTTGAGTGTGTACTGACAGGATCCATTGCAGTGTGGGTTTTGCTGCAACATTATATTGAGGACCTATATGTCCCATTGTCCACATTACAAGGCCAACAGTTTTCAAACACTTTAGAGGTTGTTGTAGACAATCCTCAGCCATAAATGTGTACAGCCATGTGCAATCACTATGTGACAGTATGGATTAGTAAACAATATAGGCAACTGTTATAATACCCAAATACCACTCCACCCACGGATCATACACAAACATGCTTGGCTCTTACTCTCTTACACCCTTCCTTTCTTACTTTGTCTTTGTCTCTGTCTCTGTCTGTGCCTCTGTCTCTGTCTCCCTCTCTCTCTCTCTCTCTCTCTCTCTCTGGTGGATGTGGAAAAGTGCATCTGCTTTGCATAGGCAGCAGCTTCAATTTTGTAAGGAATGCTCATGATCAGCTGATGGCCTGTGCATGGATTACAGTCCCCCACTTGCTAATTGCATGTGGAACAGCTGTGGTATCATTCCTACAGCCAATTGCATGGAAACACTTCTATAACTAAGCAGTTCGTGTGGGTGTTGGCTCTTTTCCTTCACTGTGAGCAGGACTTCATGTGGGTGTTTGAGAAACAGCATCACAAAGGGTAGTTGGAAATACCTCTTACATCATACACTGTGGAGACAGGCCAACAAACAGGAGGGGGATGTTCCAGACATGGGGACAGAATGTAAGTATTGCTGTTCTACATTTGAAGTAATGTTGGTTTAACAGGGTTTGTGTGGATATGGCTGTTCTACATGATTTAAAGTCTGGCATGACCGTGTTATGTGGTTGAGGGAACTCTCACCTGTAGGGCTATTTGCAGACTGTCTAGAGTATGGAGTCTTACATGTGTTGTGTTACTCACACATTTCCTATCTTTAGATATGCAGTAGCATACTCTGATGACTGCAGTCAGTACATGGTGACATCCATGTGAGTTACTGACTTCATATCCCTCAGAAGAGATATGTCACAACAAACCCTGTTACACCAGGACATTTCCTAGATTATCACAGCAATATCTCAATACTGGCGCTGTGTTTGTGGCTCTGTCCCCCAAGTCTGTCACCCTTTGTCCATATGTCATGCAGTAAGAGGTGCATATGTACAGTACATCATTATTTACTAAATCATACCTGATAACAAGCCAGTGAGATATCAGACTTCTTGACATGTTATGAATATTAGGCCTTATATTTGAGGACAAAACCTGGACATTCTGTTGCAGTGTGTACAGTAGTGAGGTCTGTGTACTTATGGTGATTGTTGACAGAGTGTGTATTGTGAATATGTTACTTGGCCTGTGTACAGACTGTGGTAGATGTCATTGTTCTTGGTCCTGTTCTGTCTGATGTTGCACGCTGCTCCAGTTTATGGTACCCTATCAGCGTATATGTTTGTAGGGCCAGATGGACACATGTCCCATACCACAGTCAGGCATCAGACTACACTGTGTATTGGCCCAGTATATGTAGGGTTACTATGTGAGTGGCTCATATGAGGGTGGTGTTGTTCACACAGTACATATACTGTAATATTACTTAGGCTTACCATAATGTGACTGTGACTGTTCAGATTGATTGTGGGTATACACTTTCACACTGGTGTCTAGTACTCCATGCTATTACATGCCTGTAGTGCCTGCTATATTTGCAAGTATATGTGTATTCCCCCATAGGAATCTTGGGTCAGTGTTGTGGCAGTCTGCCTGTAGTTTGCACAGTGCTTTGTGACATGCTTAGCAGCTCAGTGTATTTACCTAGTGTGATGTTATGTCCAGATATTTGTCAGATGAACTGTTGCCTGGCCACCATAACTGTTGTGTATGTCTGAAAATGCAGTGGGATGCTGTAAAGATGTATGTCACTAAGTAGTGTGAAGTATGTGGACTTGGGACTTCTGCTTCTCTGGTTAATATGTGTTAGGACAGACAGGAGTGTGTGAATGCATCAACTGTGTGAGCTTATCTATTCCTGTGTTTTTGTAATATCCCCATTTACATGGCTGTAAACATCCACTTTATCAGGCTTGGTCCACATATCTTGCACTAAGGAGTTCTATGTATACCTTTGCACTGACCAGATTGTGTCAGACTGTCCATGTTTATTGGTCATATCTCGGCTGTATTCCACAGGCTCATTACTGTGATTTGCATGGTAGTTCACTATGATGATCTTATGATGTCTGCAGTAACTGATGGTGTACATGTCAGTATCAGAAGGGACTTCCCACACAAGATATCTGTTAGCACAACCCCTGTCACTGTAGCAACATTCCACATTTATACCTGCCATACTTACATGACATCCACTTGCACTAAGAGGTTGTGACTATTGGTGCTGAGGTATTACTCCAGTACATGTTACGGCATATGTTTTATATATATATATATATATATATATATATATATATATATATATATATATATATATGTATATATCTATTCATAGGTTCATGGGTAGATACTAGGCTATCGGACCAAGGGCATATGTAAGCCTAGCCAACAAGGTTCCCTGGCTTACGCCACCCAAGAAAGTTAATTTCCTGTGCCCCTGTTGAGCAGAACCACAGAAGTGATCCCCCGGGTGTATTTCCTATTTCCCATCCACTCATCAAGATTTTTCTTGAAGAATGCTAATGAGGAACTTTGCTTGATATAGATGGGTAGCTTGTTCCAGAGTATAGGAAGTCTCTGGGACAGGAATCTTTCCCTTCAGCATGTTCTGTTTATTGTGATGACAATGTTTGGGTCCCCAGAGCATGTAGCTTGGAGGGATTGGGATTTCTTTAGGTGTAGCATGTCCAAAAGCACTGGGTTTAATATAGCTTTATACGTTAGGCAGAGATCTCCTTGGAGAAGGTGATGTGCTACAGAGTAAAGCTGGAGTTTTTTGAGATGGTCAGTGTAGGACATCTGTTTGAGGCTTGCAATCCTCTTTGTGAGGTACTTCTGTGGCCTTTCCAGCTGCTTCAGATGTCTTGTGAGGTACATTCCAAAAGGAGCGTTGTACTCTATAATGGGTCTAACGAGTGCAGAGTAGAGGGGAGCAATGACCTCTTTTTTCCTGGATGAGAACCCTTTTGTGATGAGGTGTGCCACATAGAAGGATTTACTGACTACTGTGGTGATGTGATTATCAAAGGAGAGACTACTGTCCACCTGGGTCCCAAGGTCTCTTATCATACATTCGGTGTTAAGTAGACTGCCGTTTATGTGGTAGTTCATGGGTACAGAGTTTTTACCAAAGTGGATGACAATGCACATTTTGGCATTGATCTTGAGGCCATGCCTCTAACACCAGGCATCTGTCTCAGTGAGGCTCTTCTGTAGGATGTCCACATCATTTGGGGACTGGACTATGGCTCCTAGTTTGCAGTCATCTGTGAACTTCATTAGCCAGATGCCTTCTGTGTTAGCCTGTACTTCAGAGAAGTACATAAGAAACAGGGGAGGTCCCAGAACTGAACCCTGTGGTACTCCACTTGTCACTGGTTTGAAGTCAGATTTGGAGTCTGCAACTTTTACAGTGTGGGGTCTGTCAGTGAGCCAGTTGGCAACCCATCTTGTGACTTAGGGATTTATTCCTAGTTTAGTGAGTTTAGCTATAATTCCAGAATGGGGGATGGTGTCAAAAGCCTTGGCGAGGTCAAGATAGGCTGTGTGATCCACATTACCCTCCTCTATGGCTATGGTGACTGCCTCAAAGAAGTCTATCAGGTTCAGAAGGCAAGATCTGCCTTTCACAAACCTGAACTGGGGAGTCCAGAGTTTGGAGGTTACCAATATCTTTGTTTATGAGTTCCATGATGATACATTCTGTGGCCTTGCAGATCAGGCTCGTCAGGCTAATAGGGTGATAGTTCCCACGATCAGTGGTGGCTCCCCCTTTGTGGAGTGGGATAACTGTTGCTGTGCACCATTCAGTGGGCACAAAGCCTGGCGTGAGACTATGATTGAACATGGTGCTTAGGTGGGGAGCCAGTTCATTCTGAAGTTCATGTAAAATACAGCCTGGGATGTTGTCCAGTCCCATGGATGCTGTGTTTTTGGTTTTAGAGAGTGCAGCTTTTACCTGCATAGATGTGATTACAGGGACCCTGCATTCTTTCTCTATAGATATGGGCCTTTTAGGGGGAGAGAGGGGGGTAAAGTTAGCACTGAACCTATCTGCCAGGATGTTGGCAATATCAGTTGGTTCTGTAATTTTCATGCCATTGTGCTGTAACTCAGAGCAGATCTGGGTGTTGCCATTGAGATTCTTGACATGGCTATAGAATGCTTTGTGGTTGCCCTTAGAATCAGTGGTGATTTTGTTTTTGTAGCTAGCTTTGGAGGATCTTATAAGGGATCTCAGCTTCTTACTGAGGCTGACCAGGGAGCTTCTCCACTCATAGGATTTTACTCTCCTTTGCAACAGTTTCTTCCTTCTGTTGTAGAGTTTGTTTATGGCAGGATACCCCCAAATTGACTTCCTTTTTTTGGAGGATAGCGTCTTGGTTCTATTTGGGATAGCATGGTTGATGTACTCGTGTAAGTGCTTATAGAGTGCATTTGTGTAGGATTCAGCAGTCATAACTGTATTGTACATCTGCATGTTTGTCATGAAGTTCACCACTTCTGTCTTAAGAAGCATGAAGTTGGCTTTGGAGAAATTTTTTACAGTGGTTTCCTTAATGGTGGGTGGGGCGGGATGCAGATATCTAGGGTTTAGGATATATAGGGTCTAGGATATTGTTGCTGCTAGTGGGGGTGTGGATAAGTTGATCCAGGGCATTGGAATTTATGAATTCCAGAAAGCGTTGAGTGAAGGAGTTGGTACATGAGTAGATTTCCCAGTTAATGGTGGAATAGTTGAAATTGCCCATTATTAGGGTGTTTGGTTGAACCCTAATATTTTCCAGTATATCAAGAAAAGAGGAGTGGGAATCCTAGGGCATGGTGGGGGATCTGTAGCAAGCTACAATTTGGATTGCAGTTTTGCCCAAAGTTAATTGCACTTGGATAATCTTGGATGCATTATGCTGCACAACTAGCCTGGAGGTGTGAATATCCTTAATGAATATGGACACACCTCTGCCTTTGGTGTTCTGGTCCAGGTTATATGGCCGAAACGTCTAGTATGAGATATAGCCTGGTAATGCAGGGGTGCTCTCTAGAGCCTTGAACCAGGTCTCAGTCACTGCACAGATATCGATGTTCTCCATTTTAAGGAGTGCCTCCAGTGAGTGCATTTAGAGATTTAGACTTCTAGCATTGAGTAGCATTACCCTCAGTTTTTGCTTGCCTGTTCCATTTATGGTAGGGAATTTGTCATTTGAACCTTGCCTCAAAAGGAACTCTAGGGACAGCAAGACCCTTAGCCAGCACCCGGAATCCCAGGAGCAACAGGTGCAGCCCATCTCTAGCAAAGCATCGTGGTCTGTCGACCATGTGATCTCAGGCAGACATATGATTGAAATATATATATATATATATATATATATATATATATATATATATACAGATGTAGATATGTGTGTGTGTGTGTGTGTGTGTGTGTGTGTGTGTTCATATATATATATATATATATATATACATATATATATATATATATATATATATATATATATATATATATATATATATATATATATATATATATATATATATATATATATATATGTATATACACACACACACACACACACACACACACACACACACACACATATATATATATATATACATACACACACACACACATATATATATATATATATATATATATATATTCACATATGCACATATATATATATATATATATATATATATATGTGTGTGTGTGTGTGTGTGTGTGTGTGTGTGTATATATATATATATATATATATATAAAAAGCAATATCCATATATATATAGATATGGATATAAATATATATGTGTATGTACATGTATACACACACACACACACACACACACACACACACACACACACACACACACACATATATATATATATATATATATACACACACACACACACACACACACACACACACACACATATATATATATATATATATATATATATAAATCAATATACAGATATATAGATATGCATATAAATATATATGTGTATGTACATGTACACATATATCTACACACACACACATATATATATATATATATATATATATATATATATATATATATATATATATAGATATATATCCTTGTTATGTGTAAACATGACTTTTGTATATATCTTCCCAGATGTAGCGCTCCATATTTATCTATGTGTATATTTAGATATAACAACATACTTGATTCAACACTAATATCACTAACAAGTACTACACAATTGTAGAAGTCAAAGCAGGTGTTCACTACTATTCAGTATGTGTACTGACAGATATATTGGAAAAAACAGCAACCATTTTTGCAGCTGTGATGGCTTAGTGGGTCACTGCTGTGACAATAGTGTACAGGTTCCTGGGTTTAATACCTGCAAGGGCTGTTTATTTTGTTGCTAGGCAGAACAAGGACTGTTGGATACAGAGTGGTTGAGGCAGTTTGAGCAGCTTTAAGTGCTGCTAACGTACGGTTAAATGAAAAGCCACTTACACTGTGTAGGCATTGCTTACCAGTGCGCAAATCTGCTTAGCATTTATTTTGAAGCAATGCTTAAGCCTGCTAGGCATGGTTTAGCCCTGGTAACCAGTGATCAAATTCCAGTCTAATGAAATAGCACAGTAATGACATCTTTAATAAGTGTATTCAATTCCATGTACATAACATGCTTCTATGTGCTGTCATTACAGTAGCAAAGGGTGTGAGTATACTGTCTGGGACACCTGAGTATATATGTCTAGTACAACAATCTTTCCCTTTTGTATGTGTTTCATACATGGGTAGTATCCCAGGTTATATGCAGTCACGCTTGCATGTATTGTATCATTATGTTACTACTTTTAACAGTGCTTTCCCAAGTAAGAGTAGATTGCAGATTGTAGTACTAGAACCATACACACCTGCATGCAAAGCTGGACTCTGAGTACTCACTATCGTATTCTTGGTGTGTGAGCTGTGTGTTATTAAGTACTTGCTACTGGATATTGATCTGATATGTGGATATTAACTGCAGACTACTATGTGTATAGGACATGTCATTGAGGGCTGCTGTCATGTAGTAATGGCATACCTATCAGTGTCAGACTTCCATCTGTCAAAACATTAATCCTAATGCATAACCTGTTGTCTAGCTGATTTCTGTCTGTCCTCTGTACAGATGTGCAGATGTCAGGTATCCATCTTGGCTGCTCACAGGCAATCTATGCTTGACTGACACTGACATGTCTGCCTCAGCTGTGTTATAAATGCCACAGCTAGGAAACCCCACCCGTTATGCACCACATGCCATGGGTACCTTAACTATACTACCATGTGCAAGGCCTGGTGATGTTCCTCACTTAACAAGAGACACGGGACACAGCTCATCCTAAAAGCTGTGTGGTATATGTGCAATTAAGGCCAAACATATTAGTAGCAATAAGTACCTAGTTAGGGGTTCATCTCTCAGTGTTTCCAAGTAAGCATGTGGTATGTGAAGGGAGCTACTTCAGTTTGCAGAAAATACATGTCCCAGGACGTCATTTGTCCAAAAACTGCTTGGCAGCAAATGCTAACATTTCAAAGGAATCATGTCATGGAAATTCATTCCATCAAAACTAGTAGTAGATGTGTAAATGCCTTCTCCCCCACTGTAGAGCTGTACAGTGATACTGGAGTTGGTATATATAGTTGGTTGTCAATGTTGTGGATACAGCCACCCTCAGTGGGGTTATTGTGGTGCGTATCCCCATGCTTAGTCTGCTGTAATACTGTACAGTTTATGTTAACAGGTTAAGTAGTCATCACTCAAACTATGTGTGACTCTACACCACCCCACACCCTCCAAAGAGTAGGGCTGTGCCATCCACACCAGCACACCTATGTTTATCAATGCTGGGATTGCACTACATTGGGGTAGGGGACATATGCCCTGCCAGTACCATTGTCAATGACATTAAAGTAGCAGGCTGATTATTTAGTGATGTGATGTTTTGGCTATTATGTCTTGGTGGAATTACATAGGCTAAAGTGGGTTCACTGCGAAATTAAGTACATCCATGTGTACAGTATTCTCTGTATATTGCATCAACACCAAAACCTGTGTGTGTGTGTGTGTGTGTGTGTGTGTGTGTGTGTGTGTGTGTGTGTGTGTGTGTTATACACAAACATGTGGTGTGTGCCACCCAGTGCACTTACCATTGTCTACTGTAGAAGAGCTGCTGTCATTAGCCACCATGCACTCCCCTGTATACACCCCTCTGACCTATCAGCCATGTTGCACATGCAGTAACTCTTATACAGACCTAGAAAAAACTGCCAAAAAGGACAAAATAGGCAAAATTGCCAAGGCCAAGCAAAGGTAAAAAGTGGGTACTTGCAATTTATCCAAAAACAAAGTGAAAAAATAAGGCTTTACCCATTGTAAAAATCCAACACTTTCAAGAATCTTTTCAGCGCTTTTTTGTTAGCCAAAGGGCTCACCCTTGTGATCCTGATTTTTTTTCAAAGCACTTTTTGGGAAGGTTTTTCACCTATCTCACTGGTAGTATTTACTCTGCGGATGATAAGAAGAAGTTGGACTTTTTTGCCTACGAGTACCAAATTTGCTTTTTGGCTCTGGTGCGCCAGCCATGAGCAATTTGTCTTATACAGACCTGTTACTTGTGTTCAGCTGTACCCAGAATATGGCACAGTCAATGTGTCACCACAGTCCCATACCACTTGTAGGAAACAACAGCAGGCCAACATCCTACTGACACATAGACACCGACAACACAAACTGAATACATTATGGAGACCTCTATCAGTCGGTGTTAATAACAGCTATAATGCATCATGGCTGGACAGCTACACATCCTGACATGTAAGCATTAAACTTTCCTGCTGAAAACATGTTACACAGTATTACATTGCTACACCTTAGCACATTCACCCTGTGCATCCGAACCATAGTAGCCTGTCCCTGCAGTGATGGTATGGATGACAGGGATGTGGGACAGGTATCATCATATGCACAGGGTGTGTTGTGGGTTTGCCAGAGACCTAGGCTGAACCATTTGGTTACATCATGTGTGTGTGTTAGGGAGGGTTTGATATTAATTGGGCTGTGCAGATATGGTGTGTGTAGGTATGGTGGTGCCCTAGCTGTGTTGGTGGTGTGTTTTTGTGTGTGTGTGTGTGTGTGTGTGTGTATGCACACAGTTCAGCCATGTGGCTGCCCTATACAGGGTTTGTTGGACAGCTGCAGACCATACAGGGCAGGGGGTGTAGTTCACCTTCTCTGGCCATGGACATGAGAACTGTGCCTGCCAGAGGTTCCATGGGCACTACCACGTACAAGGCCAGATATGGTACTCACCCCTAATGATGACAAATGTCCGCTGGATCCAGGTCCCTGTTGGGACTGGCCAGGGCCATGTGGACGTAGACTGCTGTGTTGTGGTGTGGACAGCACACCCCTACTGTGCTGGTGCTGGTACTGCTACTACAGGAGTGGGTCTGACTTGTTGCATGTCCACATAGACCTCCACCTGTTGGTGTTGCTGACCTATGTCCATGTGGCTGTCACCCTACTCCCACCATATGCTCTAACACAGACATTGCACGGTCGAGGATTCCCACCATCTCACCCAACCATCTATCCAAGACCTCTGCAAAATAATGGTAAGCACCTGTGAGATCACGGATGTTGTCAGTAACAGCAGAATGAGTAGCCCTCTGGAGCCTCAGACCCTGTCTGGTATAACGTTCCATATATGCCTGTGCCTCCATGATGGCCCAAAACATACATCTGGTGACACCTGCACTTCTGCCAAGGGCATGATGTCCAGCAGCCCTCCCATGAGCACCCCTGTACCTGTGTGGTACCACGCCGGTCATCTGGCTATGGCTGCTGTGTACAGGCACACTTGCCATAGTCAGCACACTGTCCTGTCCCATGCCACCACCCACCAACTGTCCCTCATCTATGGCCACTGGTGATTGGGTATGTATAGGCAATATGACTGTGTTCGGGGATGGGGTGGATAACAGTGGGATGTCAACCGATGGTACAGCTTCAGCCCCTGACATCCTCACCTGTGCCTCACCATACCTATCATCATTGTCAGAGGCTGTATGGACACTAACATCAGTTTGCCTGCAGCAGAGACCCTGACCCACCTCACCACCTGTGAGGGGAAGACAGAAAATGTACTTTAAGACCTTTAACCTTTACATCATTGCTTGCCTCTTCACACACACACACACACACACACACACACACACACACACACACACACACACACACACACACACACACACACACTTACAGGTGAGGTGGCACAAAGATATTACACAGACGTCTCATTACCCAACTGTCAACATGCATGACATATGGCACTCAACAGCATGCACTGCAGCTATACTCAATCCCTGTTACCAACATTATACATCTCTGTGATGCATGAGTTGTGTTAGTAGGTAATGCCTCTTCCCCTGGAACACACTTCACCCATGTACACAGTATTGCTATGCACCTGTTCAGCACGCTGCCATGTACTGTGCACCATACCCCACAAGTGTACACATCATTGCTGAATGTGTATATGTGTGGCAGTTATGTTTGCTCTGTTGCTCACAGCCCCTATATGTTTGTCTGACACATACCTGGGTTGATATGAGGACAGATGTCAATAGTGAATGCCTGATGTCCGATTTGCAGATCTCATAACCAACAGTGCATGTATGAGCAATAAAATCATTTTATATATTAGATCAGTAAATGCTTAAAAAAGCGAATGCTGATTGATCGAACTTATGTAAGCGAAAGCTTACAATCTCGAACTGTCAGATCAGCGATTTTTTTCCTAGGGAAAAAAATCGCTGATCCAAAACACATACACACAACACAAGCACACCAAACAAACAGCAATCCACACACCTACACCTAAAATCTGACACCTAACCCTACACCAAACTATACACACACCACTAACTATCCACTTACCTTAACCCAAACCCTAACCCTAAGGTCCATCACTATCACACACTCACCTCACCCGCTCCCTAACCCTAACTCACCTAACCCGCCCTAACCCTCACGTCAACACAATCGCACACATACCTAACCTGTGCCCTAACCCTAACTCACCTAACCCACCCTAAAACTCACATCCGCACAATCGCACACTTACCTGAATCCAACCCGTAACTTTCCACCACAGCACTGAAAATACCAAAGCAACAGAAACAGACAACCAAATTTTTTTCCCTAGGGAAAAATTCGGGTTTTTGTTGCTTCGATATTTTAAACATTCGCTTAAATAAGTTCGATCAATCAGCATTCGCTTTTTTAAGCGTTCGCTGATCTAATATAGACCCTGAAATCCAATTATACTGACAACCTCCAAAGCTTACTGTGGCTATGAGAAGTGTACACACCCTTATTGACATGCCACCCTCTTCCCTGATATGCCATGGGGCCACAATACTGCACATGTTAACATTACACGCACCTGATATGTGGCATATGACCTGTGTAATCAAATGCAGTATCAAACAAATGCGTTAGCTGTGCAGATTCATAGGTTCATAGGTTGGTACTAGGCTATCAGCCCTAGGGCCTATATAAGCCTAGCCATAACAATTCCTTGGCTATTTCTTCCCACACTATTTACTTCCCTAGACCCCTGTCTAGCAGGGCGACTGATGTGATCCCCGGGGTGAATTTCCTTTCTCCATCCAATCATCAAGGTTCCTTTGGAAGAGGCCCAAAGAGGCACTCTGCTTGACATGTATGGGCAATCTATTCCAGAGTCTGGGGAGTCTCTGGGTCAGGAACCTATCCCTCCAGCATGTTTTGTTTATTGTGATGACAAGGTTTAGATCCCTGGAGTGTGTGGCTCTGAAGGATTGGGATTTCTTTAAGTGTAGCATGTCCAACAGCTCTGGGTTTGACATGGCCTTGTATGTTAGGCAGAGATCGCCTCTGAGAAGACGATATGTGACAGAGTATAGCTGGAGTTTTTTAAGGCGGTCAGCATAGGGCATTTGCTTTAGGCCTATGATTCTTTTAGTGAGGTATTTCTGTGGCCTTTCCAGTTGTTGCAGATGTCTTGAGAGGTACATACCAAATGGGGCATTGTATTCTATAATGGGTCTAATGAGGGATGAGTACAGTGGGACAATGACCTCCTTTTTTCTGGATGAAAAGCCCTTAGTGATGAGGTGTGCCACATAGAAGGATTTCCTGACTGTTGTGGCGATGTGGTTATCGAAGGTGAGACCACTGTCCACCTGTGTCCCTAAGTCTCTTATCACACTTTCGGTGTTTAGTGTACTGCCACCTATATGGTAATTCATGGATACATGTTTTTTCCCAAAGGGGATAACTATACACTTCTTGGCATTGAGCTTGAGTCCATGGCTCTGGTACCAAGCATCTGTTTCTGTAAGGACCTTTTGTAGAGTATCCACATCATTTGGGGATTCAATAATGGCTCCCAGTTTGCAGTCATCTGCGAACTTTGTTATCCAGAGTCTCTTAGTGTTGGCCTGTACTTCAGAGAAGTAGATGGCAAACAAGAGCGGTCCCAGGACTGAACCCTGAGGTACTCCACTTGTCACTTGTCTGGAGCTGGATTTGGAGTCGGCTACTTTTATAGTGTGGGTTCTATCAGTAAGCCAGTTAGCAACCCATTGGGTGATGTAGGGATCAATGCCCAGCTTAGTAAGTTTATCTATGATTCCAGAGTGAAGGATGGTGTCAAAGGTCTTTGCAAGGTCTAGATAGGCTGTGTGGACCACCTTACCCTTGTCCATGGCTCTGGAGACTGATTCGAAGAAGTCAATCAGGTTCAGGAGACAAGATCGGCCCTTCACGAATCCAAACTGGGTGGGGTCCAGTGTTTGAAGATTGCCAGTGTCTTTGTTTATAAGTTCCATGATAATACGCTCCATGGCCTTGCAGATAAGGCTTGTCAGACTGATGGGACGGTAGTTTCCGGGATCCAAGGTGGATCCCCCCTTGTGGAGTGGGATAACTGTAGCTCTGCACCACTCATGTTGATTGGGATGCATACAATATGTGGGTTGCATAGCTATACACACCCTTAACATGATGGTTTGTTGCAGCACCTGTTAAGTGAACTACAGCAGGCACTATTCTTGGAAGGTGTATATTAGCATGGCCCATCTTCACTTGCCATTATTTGGTCACTCCACCCTACAAATGTCCCCTAACTCTGCCAGATTGCAAGGTCAGCTCATGTGCACAGCCCTTGGAGGTTACACAATGTCTTCACTATTGCTGTGGAGTCAGGGTTATGTCTGGCACAATGCATGACCTTGACTCTGTTCAGATACAGCCATTTTAGTGAGCTTTGGATGTATGCTTCAGTTCACTGTTGGGTTTCAGGATGACACCCCTCCCCATCTTCAGCCTTTTTGTAGATGCTTGACATCTATTGGCCACACATGAGTGTCATTTTGCAGTGTCCCAAATTCAGAACACCATGTCCACCAGCCTAGTTCCTGCTAATGAACAGCAAACCTAAAGGTGTGCACTGGCACCAGCAAGGTACAGATGGGAATGGTGCGCCTGAGGTAGAGTGAGGTGTTGCTTGTGCAGCACATGCATCTTTATTAATACTGTCTATAGGTTTCAGCTTTGGTCTCAGAACACCATTACACATTGAACACATGCCTTTGGCAGACTTGATATTATGCATATTCTACCTGTAGAGAGTCCTGGATGATGTCTACTGTGAAACAACTCTTCCAACTGATTACCCTAACACATAGGCCACACTTATGCAGAGTCCAGGTAATTGTCGACACAGGTACTGCACAGGCAGTACTTGCTAGATATTCCTGCAAGTCCCTCAGTGTTGCTGCATGTGTCTGGGCAGCCTCCATGACCAGTTTGCAACATATGTTGTCATCTGTCTTGGATGGGCATCTGTTTATATTCTACATTAATGGTGTCCCATTCTTCATCGTCACATACATGCTTGTCTGCACAGTTTGCCATGGTATATGCAATGGTGAGGTAAGGCTACATCTCCCACTCCTGAGTGCTACCTTTTGAATGTGGAATCCATTCCATGGTTTGTAAGATGTGTGCAAGCCATGGTTGCCTCTGTTGCAGGTGAGTGGGCAAATGTCATGGACATATCTCTTGGACAGCAGAACGTTATTTAGTGTGACATTGAGGACCCATACTTGATGGAAGGTGCATACTCAAGATGAGTGAATGCTGCAGTACCTCAAAAGCTGCTTCCACAATATGTTATTTGGAGTGTATGCACACATATGCTTCCATTGTTTGTTAAGGTATGTATTACCCATATTTGTTGTCCTAACATAGGATTCCATCTTATACATTCATTGCTCATGTTAGGATCACATTACAGGTTGCAAAAGTTATAGAATGTGGTATTGTGATATGCCATTGTGTAGATCTGTAACAGTTGCCATTGTAATACTGGTATATACACTGTTGTAGCCACTGTATACGGGTAATGTTTCAGGCATGTCCCTACTGTAGGCCATTTTTCCCACCATTATGTTTATCTCTGTCCACACATCTTGCACTGACAGGTTGTTAGTTATACTGAAGGACTCTTACATACCCTTCAGATATGCCACCATTGTGACCACTGTGATGCAGTGCAGTTAACAGCAACAATCAGTGAACATGTACAGGATGCATTATGGGTAGGTGTGTTAAATGTGTGCCTGGCAAATTCCATGGCCATAACATGCCCGGTGTATTGGCAAACATGAACAAAAAACCTCACCAGCTACAGGCTGCTGTCCCAGAGGTATATCAGAGGGACCTACCTAGTTGTGTGAGAGATGCGATGTCAATAGCCACACCTGTGGCATTGGTACAGGGTAGGAGCACCATTTCAGTACATCAACAGTACAAATCCACAATACTACAGATTATGCACATCTGTTCATTACTACACTGCAGCGACAGACTATGTTATCTAACATATGCATGAAGATACTTTACAGATGAAGATGGATAAGCAACAGTGGCTTACTAATGTACCCTGGGGCCTTACCTGCATGCTCCTCATCCATTGTGTGGGTAGAATGCACCTCCACAATGCTGTTTTCAGGTTCTTGACTTGGCTGGCAGTCTGGTGCCCCAAGGTTGGCGAGGAGCTCCTCAACATGTGTCAGTGGGGGCTGGATGGCATGAGCCCCACCTGTGGCTAGCTGGTCCCTCCTAACTGCAGCAACATGTTGACAGGCATGGTGGATGAGGTCAGTGCAGTGATGTTGCACCTGCTCATAACTGCAGTTATGTAGGCAAACATCGTTTACCCTGTGGACAAGCTCATTCCACAGGGCAGTCCACTCCTACAGATCATGGGCCATACACCCAAAGATGGTTCCATGGTGATGCACCATGAAGTTGATGAGGATGTTATTCTCCTGAGGAGTGAACGCAGGCAGTTGCTCTCTTGACATGGTGCCTGCAAGACATAAACAGGAAAGAAGGTCTGAGGACCTCATACTGCAAGGATATAATAGTTGTTAATTGACATATACCCCCCCCACCATATCTGCAAAAATAATCTGAACAAACACATCAATGGGTATGTTTACACCAAACCTACTTTGGGGACATATATCCTATTGTGCAACAAATATTGAAATGTGTTTCTATTCATGTTCCATGTTAAAAGACTATCATTGGTTGCCTGTTGCTAACAATGTAACCTGCATGCCATTGTAATGGCCACCGTGGTTCCATATATGCATGTGATCTGTTTGCTATACAACTGTTCCAAATCTGGTGTTTTGGGTTACTGGGAATATGTATGCATGCTCTTATAACTAATCCTGGATTGTGTTGACTATTACTACCCAAATATGTTCTAAAACTGCAACACAATATCACGTTTCGGAAGGCTGTTCTCAGCAGATCCACCTCTCCCAACTTATCTGGCCATGGCACCAGGCCACAGAATGTCTGGGACCCAGCCTGGGACCTTGTCATCTGCTGGTCCTGCACTACTTTCAGGTGGAAGCACCTCAGGGGATGAGGCCTGCCCCCCCTTGGGAGCAAGCACAGACAGGATCCTGTAACCGGAAGTCAGGTGCAGGGTCTGGTGCATAGGGAGCTCTGTAGAAAATTGTGGGATCTGCTACACCACCTTGAGGTCCTCGTGATAGATGTGGAGGTTCAGCCTGCCCCTCCTGCTCAGCCCCCAGCACAGCCACCTTCAGGGCCATGAAGGTGCAGTGGTAACTGCCCATGGGTGGGGACCTCAGTCCCACTGTTTCCATTTGAGGACTCATGGGCTTCCAATTTCCAAACACCCCTTCCTGTCCAAGGTATTTCCCACCACATGTGTCATATACCATCCCTGTATGCTGTCTTTTCTGTCTTCTGACCCAACCTACCTTCCCATATATACCTACGGTCCTTCCCTAACATCCCACTCTCACCTTAACACAAAAAGGGCAATCTGTTCCCAACACAAATGTCACACCATACATAACTGTCCATTTCACACCCACTTACAACTGCTTACGGGTGTCTTAATCACTCTGTATCCAACAGCCCTTGTTCTGGCCAGCGAATACATTATCAGCCCTTGCAAGTGAGTAACCCAGGACCCTGCACACCATAGCTACATCAATTTACCAGTAAGCCATCTGAGCTGCAGATATGTGTAATGTGTTCTCAAACATATCCTGCAGCATAGTCATTTAACAGTAGGGGAAATGTATGTATATATATATATATATATATATATATATATATATATATATATATATATATATACATATATACACACACACACACATATATATATATATATATATATATATATATATATATATATATATGTGTGTGTGTGTGTGTGTGTGTGTGTGTGTGTGTGTGTGTTGGTATATATGGTATATATGTAGACATACACGCCTGTATAAATATATATATATATATATCTGTGTCTGTATATATGTAGACATACATATATAGATATATATATATATATATATATATATATATATATATATATATATATATACATATAGATAGATATGGAGTGCCTTCAGACATCAGGTCCACACTTTGAACCTCCTTCCTCA